>NC_056726.1:1971851141-1972021456 GCF_019279795.1 Protopterus annectens
TAGTGCACACTGCACCCATGTAAAATATTGCTGTTCACCTGTATAGCACTGTGGCAGCTCCTACAGAACATACCTCCCAAGTGTACAGAGTTTTGCTGAATGTCTGGATGTGTGGCTCATATGTTTGGTCTGTTCCTCATAACTCCTGTGTTTGATACATTACTGGGTTGACCTGTGGATTGATGTCACTAATTAATGTCCTAATTTGAGGTGCAGACTGCATAACCTACATCACATGTATATTAAAACAAAGCCGGTTACTCAAACAACTTCCTAGGCTTACAGTGGATATAGTAAGTGTACACACTCCTGTTAACATGCCAGGTTTTTGTGATAAATCACATAAGACCTCAGAAATCAAGTCATAACATTTCATTAATTTCATATGACATATAACCTGTCCAGTCCAATTGAAGAACATACACATCAGTTACAGGTAAAATATGGTAAATGAAATGGGTATGATAGGCTGGTTGCATGAATGTGCACACCCTTAAAGTAATACTCTGTTAAAGCACCTTTTGATTTAATCGCAGCATTCTGTCCTCTTGGGAAGGTGTGTATCAGTATGGCACATCTTGACTTGCCAATGTTTGCACACTCTCCCTTGCAAAATACCTCCAACTATGTCAGATTGCAAGGGCATCTCCTGTGCACTGCCCTCTTCAGGCCACCCTGCATATATCCTATTGGACATAGGTGTGGGCTCTGGCTGGACCACTGCAGAACATTGCATTTGTTCTGGTGAAGCCATCCTTTTGTTGATTTGGATGTATGCTTTGGGCCATTGTTGTGTACAAAGGTGGAATTCCTCACCATCCACAGCTATGTGGCAGAGACCAGAAGGATTGGAGCCACAAGGGACCTGTGTTTGGAAATGCTCATAATCCCCTCCAACCTGGCTACATCCCCAGTTCCAGCTTGTGAACAGCAACCCAAAAGCAGGACACTGTCATGACTATGCTTCACTGTGGGGGTGGTGTTGTTGTGGTGATGTGCAGTGGTGTTATTGTGCCAAACAAATCTGTCAGAATTGTGGCCAAAGAGTTCAGTCGTGGTTCCATATTACCATAACACATTTTTACTTGCTTTTTGGAGACCTGATGTATTGTCTCAGACTTTTTCCAGGCCTGGATATTGTTTGGTGTGAGGAACTGCTGCCATCTTCCTACCCTTCCCTATAGGCAAGACATATAGAGATCACGTACACACCCAGTACTTGCTGGAGATTCCTGCTACTCCTTCACTGTTGCTGTAGGGCTCCTGGCAGCCTCCCTGACCAGTTTTGGTCTTGTATTCTCATAGAATTTGGTGAGATGTCCACTCCTTCAGAATGTTACTATAGCCCCATATTTTCACCATCTTTTGATGACTATCTGCACTGTGTTCCATGGTATGTGCAATGCTGTGGAAATGTTTTGGTACCCATCTCCAGGCTGATACATCTCAAACATGGAGTCCCGTAGCAGCTTTGTCAGCTCTATGCGAACCATGGCTGTTGCTGTAGCAGGTAACTGGGTATATATTAGGATAATCCTGGTAGGACAGCTGACCATTATTTGCTGTTAATCAAAGAGTCTCTATAATTGATGGCAGGTGTGTACCCAATAAAATGTACTGCTGTAGTTATATTGAAAGCTGCCTCAACACAGCACTAGCTTCATCCTGTGCACACATATGCATCTAGGTTGTTGTACTATTGTTATGTGTTATTATTGTCCCCTAACAGATTTGTTTGCTTTACATTTGAATTGTACAGGTTATAGGTCACATGAAAGGTTGGCAGTATTTTGAAATTGTCTATTGTGCTCTCATTTTTGTATATCACAAATACCTGGCATTCTAACAGGTGTGTACACCATTTATATGCACTGTATACCACTAATATATACAATATGACCCTAGTTTTGGGCCTTTGTCCCCCCATTTTGTCAGTCTTTGTCCAGATATCTTGCAATGACAGGTTGTGAGGTATGCTACAAATATGTGACATCTCCTGCAAATAGGCCTCTGTGATGACCACTCTGATGCAATGCAGTAAACACCACCACAAGTGAACATGCAGATATTGCCAAATGGCTGAGTGCAACAGTTCTGTGCATGGTCACATGCATTAACTTTAGCATGTCTGGGGTACTGGTGAATGACAACAGGAAATTCCCATACTTACTGGCTTCAGGCTGCTGTCCCATGTGCAGACCAGAGGGACATATGTAGTTGTGAGGGAGATGTATTGTCAGCTGATTCACATTAGGCATTGGTACAAGATGAATGCTATGTTTCTGTACAGGTACAATACACACTATGATATTACACAATTTGCTGTCCTTCATCATAGATGTGCACTTGTGTGCATTACTAAACGCACCCACCAATCCATTTTGTACTGACATGCATCTAGAGACTCTATAGAAGACAGTTTAAATGCTACCTCATTACATTTATGTGCACTTTGGCCTTATCTGGATGCTCCTCTCTTGTTGTCTGGATGCCACCCACCTCCATGACTGCTGTTTCCTGTGTTTGAGGTTGTGTGGGGGCTACCCCAAGGTTGGCAAGGAGCTCCTCTGTCAACATAAGTGGGGCCTGTGTGGTTGGATCCCCACTGGTAGCAGTACAGTCCCTCACTACAGCAGCAGCCCTTTGTCGGGCATGACGTATCAGATCAGTTGCTCTATGCCTGACCTGATCATATGTGCATCTATGGTGGCCCAAGATGTTCACCCTATGGACGATATTATTCCACAAGGCAGTCTGCTCCTGCAGATATTGCAAGCAACAGCCAAAAAAGATGGTGCAGTTTAAGATTACAGCTTTTGTGATGGCTGCTGTCTCCACATCAGTGTAAGGCAGTTGCCTCTGCATGGCATCTGGAAGACATAAACAGGGAAACATATCACAGGACCTCAGACATTGCCCAGAGTTCTATACAGTGCCAGCGCATGAATATTGACTATAATTAGCCACCACTTGCAAACACATCATACCCCCTGTACCTAGCAGCACTGTATGAACATGCACTGTACTCCTGGTCCTGATGTGTCATGTTCCCCCCAATGAGGGCCAGTACATTGCATAAACCACCATTTATCATTTACGTTTGCGTAGAGGGATGACAGTGGCCATGTTCCTTGCAGAAGGGATGTCAATGGTGCTCAGGCTTTGCTTGCATACAGTGTGTAAGCTGGAAGCATATGCCTGGGTTCATGTAGGATGCCGACAGGAATGTTATCAGTTCCCAAGGGGACTTGGTTTTGTTAACTTTAATTAGGCAGTTTGCACCTGATCCATTATGATGAGGGGAAGGGTGTGTGTGCTGTGCATATCCACCTATATTGATGGTGAGCCAGGGGGGTGATGTTTGCCCTAAACCTGTATGCAGCAGATTGGCTGTAGCTATGGTGTGTGTATGTGCTGTGATTGACCATCATTACAGGGTGAGTTGCGTTGTTGCCTCTGAGATTGCAAACATATGTGAAGATGGCCTTGTGAATGCCTTAGTGGATGTGTCCAATTGGTACTCATAGTTAGCCTTACAGTAAGCAACCTGTGACCTAATGTGCTCATTCAGACAAAGGTTGACATGCTGCCCAGTTGGTGCCTGCTCCTACTTTGCCCTGTACAGCCAATATAGCATCCCATTATGTGCATTGCTGCTGTCCAGCAAAGGGATTTACTCTACTTTGGTGGATACAGGTTTTGCAAGTAAGGTATTGCTGAGGCCATACAGCTATGTGGGTGGTCATATATCTGTTTGTAGTAGGCATGGACACAAGGTCATAACACAGTTGGATATATCTACAATGTCAACATGATACTCATGCTTATTCTAGCACCCATATCTGTGTCAGGGCAATTCCACAACCAGTAGCTGTAGAAGTGTTACTCTGTTGGATGCACAGAAACTAAGATTACACATGTGTATAACATGTACAGCTTATGTCCCTGATGTTTTGCATCCCATGTCAGTTGTTATGAGGCAGCCAGGTACACCTACCCATACATACATATGCACAGGTAATACCTGATATACATTTCTGTTCTATGTCAGTATGGCACACTGTAATTACACTCTTGTTGCCCAGTCATTCCTGTTAACCTGTTAAGACAGGACACCTGGAAGATGCCCCACATATATGATTGGCTATGGGCCAAGATTAGTGATACTTACTTCATATTGATGTAACACATGTACGTCATTTGCTAGTACAATAGCCTCTGCATTCACAGACATACCGTGGAGGATGTCCACCACTGATATGGCAGGCAGAGAGGAGAAAGGCTAGGAGTGTGGTAGTGAGGGTAGGAACTTTTAATGTTGCAACTATGACTGGTATGGGGACAGAGCTAACTGATATGATGGACAGAGAAAAGGTGGATATATTGTGTGTGCCAGAGACCAGATGGAAGGGGGATATGGCTGTGTGTATTGGAGTCAGGTACAAATAGTTCTATCATGGTGTGTATGGGGGGACATGGTGTAGGGGTTAACCTGAAGGAACATTATGCCAAGACTGTTTTTGGAGGTGATGAGTGTTGGGTAGAGTGATGTTTATGAGGCTGGGTATTGATGGTGTAATGATGACAGTTGTTAGTGCATATGCTCCTCTAGTCGCGTGTGTGATGGGTGAGACAGGAGTACTTTGGAGTGGTTAGATGAAGTGGTGATAAGTATACCCAAGGGATGAGAGACTGGTGATTGCAGCAGATTTCAATGTGCAAGTTGGTGAAGGGGGACATAGGGGTTGCAGAAGTGATTGGTAGGTATAGTGTTAAGCCAAGGAATGCAGAAAGTGTGATGGTGGTGGAGTTTGCAAAAGAGGTTGCACATGGCTGTGGTGAATATGTATATTTACAAGACTGAGGGGCATAGGGTGACATACAAGAGTGGATGGAGATGCACACAGGTGGATTATGTCCTTTGCAGGTGGGCCTGTTTGAAGGGGAATTGAAACTGTAAAGTTGTGATAGTGGAAAGTGTAGTTAAGCAGCATGGAATGTTGGTCTGTGGGATGACATTGGTGATCAAGAAGAGGGGGAGGCATGGGAGGAAGCACTATGAAGCAAATGATGGATACTGCAAAAGGGTGATTGTGAGGTTGGTTAAGGAAAGAGTCACGATAGCCAGTGGGTGGCAGTGAAGAGTTACCAAATATCTGGGTAAATATATTTGAGCTAGTAAGGGAGATGAGTAGAATGGGGCTTGGTGTGCCATCTGGAAAGAGGAAGGAGGACATGGAGACCTGGTGGTGGAATGAGGGAGTACAGGGGAGTATACAGAGAAATATTTTGGTGAAGGAGAAGTGGGATTGTCAGACAGATGAAGAAAGTAGGCAGGAGTATAGGGAGATGGGGTTCATGACAAAGAGAATGGTGGCAAAGGCTATGGATGGGGCATCTGAAGGGTTGTATGTAAGGTTGGATACCAAGGATGTAGGATAGGACCTGTACCAATTGGCTAAACAGAGGCACATAGCTAGGAAAGATGCTCAGCAAATAAGGGTGATAAAGACTAATGGTGAAAATGTACTCACAAGCAAGAATAGTGTGTAGAACAGATGGAAACAGTGCTTTGATGGGCTGTTGAATGAGGAGAATGAGAGAGAGACAGAGAGACAGAGAGAGAGACGGTTGGATGATGTGGGTATGGTAAATCAGGAAGTGCAACAAAATATCAAGGGGGAAATAAGGACAGCTATGAAGAGGTTTAGGAATGAAAAGACTGTTGGTCCAGATGATACACCTGTGGAAGTAGCTGGCCTAGCAGTGTCACAGTCAGTACCATTCAACAAACACTCCACTAGTAGTCATATGTGAACCATTCTTTCCTGGGGTGACTCAGGGGCCTGAGCTGTATTAAATGTGACTGCAGACAGACACAGATGCTATAGCCATAGGTTCTGATTAGCAATATATCAGTACAGCAAGTCTTGTTGAGACATATATGTTAAACTTCCTATTTCCCATTATTACATACCCCCTACTGCAGTCCATTACATGCATACTTGTTTTTCAAGTGTAGGTGGTTATATTCTGCTTCCTGTTGTTTGTTTTTTTTCTGTCTGTTTCTCTTTCTCTCTCTCTCTCTCTCTCTCTCTCTCTCTCTCTCTCTCTCTCTCTCTCTCTCCCTCTCTCCAGGATGTAGGGTATACATCTGTTTTGCAGAGGCAGCAGCTTGCCTTGTGTAGGTAATGCTCATGGGCAGCTGATGGCCTGTGTACCAATTGGAGTCCCCCACTTGCTAATTGGATGTAGAATGGCTGTGGTATCACTACAATAGCCAATTGCATGGAAACACACTCCTATAACTGAGTACTTCATGTGGGCATTGACCCTTTACCTTGCTTGTGAGGAGGACTTCATGGAGGTGTGTGACAAACAGCATCACAGAGGGTAGGTGAAAATACCTCTTACAAGAAACACTGTGAACACAGCCCCACAATCTGGGGTAGAATGTTCCAGACATAGGGACTGAATATAAGTATTGCTGTTATACATTTGAAGTACTGCTAGTTTGATAGAGTTTGTGTGGATATGGCTGGTCTGCATAATTTTAAGTCTGGCAGTGTTATGTGGTTGACATAACTCTCACCAGTAGGGCTATCCACAGACTGGCCAGAGTTTGGACATATATTTGGCATGTTACATGTTTTTTGTCTTTGGAAATTCAGTAGAATTCTCTGAGGATTGCAGTCAGTAAACAGTAAAATCCATTTGTGTTTCTGAGTTCATCTCCCTCAGAGTGGATATGTTACAACAAACCCTGTTACACCAGCAACTTTATCAGTTTATAGCAGCAATATGTCAATGTTGCCCCTGTGTTTGGGCCTCTGTCCTCCAAATATGTCCAGCTTTGTCCAGATGTCATGCAGTAAAAGGTGGATAGGTATGATATATCATTATTTAGTGACTTCATTCCTGATATCATCCCAGTGATGCATCAGACTGCCAGCCATGTTATGTGTAAGAGGCCTTATATATGAGGACAAAGCCAGGACATTCTGTGGTACACTGTACAGTTGGGAGGTCTGTGTATTTCTGGTGATTGTTGACAAACTGTTAGGATTGTGTAGCAGTGTATTGTGTATATGTTATTTGGCCTTTGTAGGGAGGGGGTAGATGTAAGTGTTATAGTTCCTTTTCTGTCTGAATTTGCATGCTACCCCAGTTTCTGGTGCTCTATCAACTGTATATCTTTGTAGGGGAGGACTGAGACATGTCTCACACCACGGTCAGGAATCGTACTACACTGTGAATTGGGCCAGTATATGTAGAGGTAGTGTGTGAGTGGCAAACATGCTGATGGTTTTGTTCACATAGTTCTTATATTCTACTGTTCATTTGGCTTACCAGTATGTTACTGTGACTGTGGTGGGCTTGGTTGTGGGTATGCACTTTCACACTGGGGTCAGTTTTCCAGTGCTGTTACATCCCTGTAGTGCCTGATACCTTTAGAAATACATGTGTAATTCCCAATAGTGGATTTGGGTTATTTTTGTGTCAGTCTGACTGTAGTTTAGACAGTGCTTGGTGACATGCCTAGCAGCTCAGTGTAGTTTCCCCACTTGATGTTACATCCAGATATTTGTGGGATGTACTGTTGCCTGGCCCCCATACATGTCGTGTATTTCTGACACATCAGTGGGATGATGTGAGGATTTAAGTCAATAACTAGTAGGAAGTAATTGGGTTTTGGACTTGTGCTATATCAGTCAATATGTGTTAGAACAGAAAGGAGGGTGTTACTGCAGCAACTGTGTCAGCTTATCTTCTTCTTCTTTCGGCTCCTCCCATTAGGGGTTGCCACAGCAGATCAACTGTTTCCATTTCTTCCTGTCCTCTGCATCTTGCTCTGTCACACCAACCACCTGCATGTCCTCTCTCACCACATCCATAAACCTTATCTTAGGCCTTCCTCTTTTCCTGTTACCTGGCAGCTTCACCCTTAGCATCTTTTTCCCAATATACTAGGCATCCCTCCTCAGCACATGTCCAAACCAATGTAATCTTGCATCTCTGGCTTTGTCTCCAAACCTTCCAACCTGGGCTGACCCTCTAATATTTCCTAATCCTGTCCATCCTCGTCACACCCAGTGCAAATCTTAACATCTTCAACTCTGCCACGTCAAGCCCTGACTCCTGCCTTTTTGTCAATGCCACTGTCTCCAACCTATATAAAATAGCTGGTCTCACTACCCTCTTGTAGACCTTTCCTTTCACTCTTACTGGTACTCGTCTGTCACAAATCACTCCTGACACTCTTCTCCACCCACTCCATCCTCCACCCACTCCATCCTGCCTGTACTCTCTTCTTCACCTCTCTTCCACACTCACCATTACTCTGAACTGCTGATCCCAAGTACTTCAGTTCATCCACCTTTGCCATTTCTACTCCCTGCATCCTCACCATTCCTCTATCCTCCCTCTCATTCACACACATATATTCTGTCTTAGTCCTGCTGACCTTCATTCCTCTTCTCTCTAGAGCATATCTCCACCCCTCCAAGGTCTCCTCCACCTGTTCCCTACTCTCACTACAGATCACAATGTCATCTGCAAACATCATAGTCCACGGGGACTCCTGTCTGATCTCGTCTGTCAACCTGTCCATCACCATTGCAAATAAGAAGGCTCAGAGCTGATCCTTGATGTAATCCCACCGCCACCTTAAATGCATCCATCACTCCCACCGCAGACCTCACCGCTGTCACACTACCCTCGTACATATACTGTACCACTCATACATACTTCTCTGACACTCCTGGCATCCTCATACAATACCACAACTCCTCTCTAGGCACCCTGTCATATGCTTTCTCTAAATCCACAAAGACACGATGCAACTCCTTCTGACCTTCTCTGTACTTCTCCATCAACACTCTCAGAGCAAACATTGCATCTGTAGTGCTTTTTCCTGGCATGAAACCATACTGCTTATCACTAATCATCACCTCCCTTCTTAACCTAACTTCCACTACTCTTTCCCATAACTTCATGCTGTGACTGATCAGTTTAATCCCTCTGTAGTTACTACAGCTCTGCACATCACCCTTCTTCTTAAAAATCAGTACCAAAACACTTTTTCTCCATTCCTCAGGCATCCTCTCTCTTTCCAAGATTTCATTAAACAATCTAGTTAAAAACTCCATTAGCCATTAATGGATGGTGAAAGCACTTAGTTTTTGGAGCTACAATAAAACCCACTGGAAGTGTGCTTTGGCTCGTGTTTTTCAACTTGCATTTTTTTACTAGTTTATTCACCCTTTGGGTGATTCATTTTGTGTTTGGTGAAAAATATACCCATTGATATATGTGCATACATTATTGGTGCAGATAGGGTGGGGGAGAGAGAGAAAGAGATGACAATTAACAACTGCATAGGCTTCAATTGCTCACAACTGTAATGATCATTACTCTACTCATTACTCTCCAGGTATGACCTCACTTTACATCTACTAATGGCCTTGGGTTGGGCAGTGGTATGTTTGTACACAGTGTATTAATAATGCCTTTCTAAGACTGATATGAACATTCCCTTACCCAGCAGACTTGTGGAGGAAACGTCTGTTAACACTACCTGACTGTTTTTACCCATATTTACATAGTCAAGGTTACATATGTGCACTCATACTGTGTGTGTGTGTGTGTGTGTGTGCATGCGTGCATGCGTGCGTGCGTGTGTGTGTGTGTGTGTGTGTGTGTGTGTGTGTGTGTGTGTGTGTGTGTGCTACTGCCATACTCTGCCTTGATTTCTATCGGTCACCCTAGGTGTTGGCAGCAGTGACACTAGTCTTGACAGTGTGACACTCAAGGGACATTTATCGGAGGAGACTACTTGGCGTATGTACTTATCTTGCTGTCATTTGCATCCTTGGGGCTGGACAGTGGATGTTGTACACAGTGTATAAGTGCAGCCTTCTTAAAGCTAATATATATATTTTCTTACCTGGCAGACCTGTGGAGGAAATTTCTGTTAACACTACCTGACTCTTTCTACTCATATTCACATATTCCTGGGTGAAATGATGCATAGAGCTTACTATCATTCCCAGGATTCGAATCATGTCTGTTTGTGCAAAAAAGTACAAGTTTGTGTTTCATCAGAATGAGCTATTGAAGAACTGCTATCACTTGCGCGACTGTTTTCTGCCTAATACTCTCTTGGATGTACAATCTAACCTTGTAATTCTGACATTCATGCATGGCAGATAGTTCTTATACTGTGTATTCATACTTTGACATAGTACGGTCTGGGAAACACTGGTTAACACAACATTACTATTCAGATATCAGATCATGGTGCATGGAACATTTCATATAGTTAGTCTCTTGTTTTACAACTACACAATCTTTGTCAGATGAGCCTCACTTATTTAATGTTTCCAGAGCCATAGTTGCTGTGCAGAACCTGTATACATTTTAATTCATACCACCACATACCAAAGTAAACACTACAGTCTGAGGTTTTGAGTTTTATTGATGGGTACTGACACGTTTATTGATATATACCCTGTATGTCACTATTTCTCTGCTAGTGTCTCATTTATTCAGTACAAACAATACACATTTTTAAAAACTGACAGGTGACATTCTACTCCTTTATATTTAATTGCCCTGAATACTACAAGCTAGATTTGTACTCACCAGCCTCGCGATGCAGCCTTAGCAGCCTGCTGGCATGGGCACCCATGTTCATGGCCCTGTCATCTGCAGCTGTACAGGAGATAGAGAAACATTTATGTATACCTATCCATCACATACACAGGTTGGACTTTGGTAAACACTAATTGATACTGATACACATGTCTGAGACATTCCCTGCCCATGCATCTTGGACCCACTGGACCAGAGCTCCCTCTTCCTATGCTTCAGGTCATCGAAATGGTGCCAGACCTGCTCACCAATCCAAGGGATGCCAGTGGCACTGGTGAGATGACATGCAAAATGGTCCCAGGTCTCCACTTTCTATTGGGAGCCCTCATACTGGCCCTGCAGCAGTCTCCCCTCATAGTCTTTCACTGGGAGTCCTACCATGACCCTAGACTCTTGAATGCCCCAGGGCTGCACCCGAAAGCCCAGTCCCTCACCAACTCCTGCCATAGTGCCTGCAGTGATGAGCTACAACTGGTTATGGGATGTATTCTCACCTGTGAGGTTTAAATAGGGCTGATTGCCTGCCCTCTGTTGTCATTGGAACATTTTTGAATATGCTGAGCTAAGCTAAGTGACGAGCAAACCCACTTAGCTAAGGGTGGCAGTGCTTAAAGGGTCAGATGTTGAGCACTGCTTACCAATGTGCAAATCCGCTTAGCTGGGCTACTCATTGCTTAGCATTTATATTTAAGCAATGCTTACACCAGCTAAGCAGAGCTGAGTGCTAGTTAGCATTGCTCAAATTTCATTTTATAGACTATCAGGTGTATGGGATTCATTCATCATTACTGACATATAATAATTTTATGTTTACCTTCCATGACACCTCCCTATGCTTTCATTTACATTTATTCTTGTATGACTATACTGTATGGGGCACTTGTATTTATATGGGGGTTTCACATCTTTTCTGGACTTACACCTCCATTTTGGACCTGCTACACTACCCTGATTGATAAATATTTATTTACTACCTCATTTAATCAAACATCAGACTTTTAATACTGCTTTTACATGCAAAAGTGAATAGACTTTATTGAGGCTTGAGCCGTGAATGACTGCATGCAAAGTAGAAGCTCTAACCACTATGCTATTTCGGCTTGATAGTTTGACCTGTATATTTCTATTTAGCTCCTTCAGATATTTAAGCTATGCTAAGCACACCTGCGCGATGTGCACCCCCACTCAGCTATACTTAAACTTTACTTGGGATGATAAAAAAAAAAAAAAGATAAATGGATTTTAAATTTTGCTCACTTTAGGAGTGTGCATATACCTCCAACCTCTTTCAGCAAGACAAAAAGTCATAAGTAATGGGGAGACAAAAAGGCACAAACATAGGGACGATTTTAAAATTTTCTCTTACAATCCTTACATGTTGATAGAATAACTGGTTTTGCATTCATTAGTTTTCTCACGTGTATGATGTCCGGCACTGATATACTTTTACTTTGGCCTTCAGTGGCCAGATGTGTGTCCGCAAACAACTGTTGTTTACATTTAACAGTGCCGTAACAGCACTTTCTGAGTGCAGGGGGTGTGTTACATGTGCGGGCACTGCTGTAACATAACCCCTGCACTTGTTCACGGATCGTGTCCGTGTAGGTGTTATAGCAGCACGCCTTCATGAATATGCAAGGTGTACTGCTGTGCTGCACGGACACAATCCACTCTGTGCAAGAATAGCTTTATTCTTGCATGGAGCTTTATTGAATCCCAAGGAATGTCTGACAAAATTCTCTTTCAGTCAAAGGAGTGATGGAAGGAACTCCTATCTATCTTTATTGGCCAGTTTAGTCCCACTAGGCTATTGGCCACTTTTCAGGGGGGAGACCCAGCCTTGTATTTATACTACTTGGGGATATTTGACCAGGGTGCCAAGCAACTTGTCTGCTCTTTTCAATAGGTGCCATGAGTTTTACCTGCACATGAGCTACCACCAACTCAAGCAGATGGGACCTTACCTTAGCATCTCATTCGAAGGGCAGAACAGACAGGAGTACCTACCCCCCAAAGATGCATTGTAATGTCAACAATCTAGTCATTTGGAGTGAGAATAGTACCCACAGCCCTCTGGTCTTTCAGCACCAAAAAGGTGAGTATAATACCTGTTGAGACACTGACATATTTGCTGATTCATAATTATTGTTTTGGACAGTTATATTTTTTCTTAGCACTTATGGCCTTAAATATTAAATGTAACCAACTCTCACTGAATCAAATTCAGTTTTCTTCTCATGTTGCGTTATGATACCAGACTTAGCAATACACAAAAACTTTTGCAAAGATAATTAATTTCAGATGAATGTGTTCTAGCTGGATGTGCCTGTTGTGTGGCAATTGATACATAAATATTGGTTGCATAATAATTTTAATTACTGAAATTATTGCAACAAAGATTTATCTGCTGATCAGGTGTGAAGCTATTTGCTGACTTGTTAGTTACTTAACCTTAACTTTCTACCATCCATTTTGCAGAATTCTTGTTTTACCAGAGTTTTGTTGCTATTTTGCAGTCTAACATATGCATTTTGTTTTAGAGTTTGGGAGTAACTGTTTGCTTACTTCCCTTTTATGATATACATACATAGACACATACAAATATTTCAGTTATGAACAATAATGCTCGTGTAGCCTGCCAATGTACTAAAACAATTATTTCCATAATAGGTGTGCAGGTTGTTCTTAAAAATATCTAAACTAGTACCTGCCTTAATGTAATTTGGTAGTCTATTTCATGCATCAGCTACTGTCTCAGATAACCAGTTAGTATACCTATCATTCCTATATAATCTTCTGAATATTTATTTATTTATTTGACATTTGTTAACAGGGTTGGTCCAACTGAGCGAGAAGCCCATTTTCAGTGGAAACCCAAGGAGAAAAGTTCCAGTGTGTGTGTGTGTGTGTATGTATATATATATATATATATATATATATATATATATATATATATATATATATATAAAGTACATTTACAGTAAGATAGAGAGATATATTCACTAGTTATACAAAGTAATTAATGTGCAATAGTACAACATGGAAATATACAGGAACAAACAACAAACAAAAAAGAAAACAGTATCAAAAGGAAAAAAAAGCTACAGTTGAAGGAAAGTGACATCAGTGAAATTGTAGCAACAGTGTAGAGAACTCAGCCTTGACAAAAATAGGATGACAATATATAAAATTTAAATACATACATACACAGAATTACACTATTAAAAGATGCAGTGGATACTGAGATGTGATATTGCCAGAGTAGAGAGGCTACTATATGAAGGGAGTTTGAAGAGAGAAAGAGTAGCTGTGAAGTTAAGTATAGAGGGAGAAGCAGTGAGATGTAAGGGGTCTATATCACATGATCGAAAGCTTACAAGTCTGAAGCTCACAACTTCAAACTGCAAACCTCGAAAGCTGACAACATCGAACGTACAAAAAAAAATACTAACTACCCAAAAAAAAATGCTCTATGCAGGGGAGCAAGCCCCCCTGCACCCCCCACACCCCCGCTACTTAAATATACCAACTCCGGGATCACACTATAGTGCAGTAAAGGGAAATCTTACCTTCCTGCACTCTATGGCATCTCCATTCTGCAGTTTGATATTGTCAGCTTTCAGGGTTTGAAGTTCAAGGTTGTGAGTTTCGGACTTATCAGCCTTAGATGTTCCGATATAAACCCAGATGTAAGAATGAGGTAAGGTTTGAAAGGATGGGAGTAGTTAGGTAGGATCCTGGCATGGACAGATCTTTGAGCTTAAGAGGAAGAGTTTTTGTTGCTTTTTTGAACTGAGAAGTATTTGAGATGTTTCTAATGGAATAAGGTAGTTTTGTTCCAAGCTGAAGACACATTGTAGTTCTGGAGAAGTTTACTTATATTTCTGTTGGGTTTATGTATGGAGCTGTTGATCTGAGCTTCTGAGTGATCTGGTGGGGGTGTAGAAGGAGACTAGTGTAGACAGGGAGGGGCAAGCAGTAGACTTGTAAAGGATGGAGTGGGTGATTTAAAGTGGTGCAATACCAAGTTGGTGAGGGAATTCTAGCCATTGCAGTTGTTTTAGTGCAATACAATGGTGTGATCTGTATGGATGGCTTGTTGCAAATCTGGTGATTTTATTACAGGTTTGTTCTAGTTGTGAGATTAATGTGGATTGTAGGTTTGTGAGAATGGGAGTGGCATAGAGGAGGCCAGATAGTAGGAATGCTCTAGCTAGGGATAGTTTAGCTTCAGGAGTTAGGTATTTTTGTTACAATACAGTAGTCCTATATTTTCAGTGTGTCTTTGTGATGCACTGCTGATCAAATTTAAGCTGGCCGTCTATTATGGTACCAAGGAGTTTTGTGTGAGGGTCAGGTTTGATGATGATGTTATCAAGTGAGGAGATGGTAAAGGAGGATTTATGGTCCTAGAGTGATTTTGGTACATACATACATACAAATATTTCTAGCACGGACATTAATGCCCTTCTAGCTTGCCAATATATCAAAACACTTGTTCCCATAATAAGTGTCCAGGCTGTTCTTAAAACTATCTAAACTAGTACTTGCTTTAATGTAGTTAGGTAGCCTATTCCATGCATCAACTCAGCTACTCTGTCAGAGAACCAATTAGTACACTTCTCATTCCTATATAATCTTCTACACAGGTTGTCTGATGATCCTGTAGTACTTTTTGATGACTTCATTATGTTTGATTTTCTAGACTTTATACATTTTTTTTATACAACCTATAGTTCTATAACTATCATTAACCAATTGGTTGCCATGATTAGAAAAACTCATAGCTGAATCTACCCATATACCCCGGTGCTTAAATTAGTCCACAGTTTCAATCACTGTATGCTATATTAAATATTCATCTTTCAATTTATGTCTCTCAAATCTCATATGCTTAGTTTTTTATGTATTTATCAGAATATTATTCTCATGTGCCCAAATGGTCAATTTAGTAAAGTTATTTTGCAGACATGCCTTATCTCTAACACATGTAATCAGTTTACCCAATTTCAGGTCATCTGCATTTAGACTGTAGAACACATCAGATGAAAAAGTTAGGTCTGAAAGATACAACCTAAACAAGTAAGGGCCTAGGACAAACCCTGAGTGTAACCAAGGAATTCACCTCTCCAGTTACTGTATGATACTTGCACTGTCCTGTTTGTAAACCATGCAGCTATCCATCTTATTAAGAGTACATCAATACCTAGTTGTACTAATTTATTGATCAGTATTTTGTGTATGACCCTGTCAAATGCTGAAGTCAAGTCTATATAAATTACATCACAGCACAATGTTTCATTCATAGCAGTTATTATATTATTACAGAACATCATGTTACAGAAAGTAATAGATCTGGTTTCAACATATGTATGCTGATATAAGGCTTCAAGTCTCAACCTATCCATTTCTGACAATAACTTATCCAGTATTACCTTCTCCATTATTTTTCCACAACATGAAAGTAGACTTAAGGGTCTATATGATTCTGGGTTTGTCCTACTCCCCCTTCCCTTAAAGACAGGCTTAATAAGTGCATGCCTCCAGTCTTGAGGAATCTCTCCATATTTATATGACCTAGTGAATAATAGATATAACGGTACTGTAAATTCTTGCTGAAGTGTTCTCAGGTCATTAGGAGGTAGGAAGAGTAAGAGTCTAGTTTTCTTGGGGTTTAGGATACGCTGGTTTTCATTAAGCCATTTTTTGACGGTGTTGAATGTGTTTTGAGTTAGGGAAAGGAGATGATTAGTAGAGGTGATGACAGTGGAGTCATCAGTGTATTGGATAAGAGTGGAGTGGTTGCAGGCAGAGCAGAAATTGTTAGTAAAGATGTTGAATAGAAGGGGGCCAAGGATAGAACCCTGGAGGACCCCTGCTTTTACAGGTAGGAAGGGGGAGCATGAAGTGAGCCATTGGACAGATTAAAGTCTATTAGAAAGATAGCTGGAGAACCACTGTACGGTGGCAGGAGAGATGCTGAGTTCATTTAGTCTTGTTAGTAGTTTAAAGTGAGATACAGTATCAGATGCCTTGGACAGGTCTAGAAAGAGATACGACAAAAGTTGGTTAGCATCTCTGGCCTCAGCGACTGTATGAGTAAAGGATAAGAGGGCTGTAGCAGTGCTATGGTTAGGCCGGAAACCATGCTGAGTATGGGTTAGGAGGCTTTCCTGTATGAGGTAGTTAAGGAGTTGAGAGTGGATACATTTTTCTAGAATTTTAAGAAGGGGTGATAGAATGGCAATAGGTCAAAAGTTTGAAGGGTCTGTAGAGTTCTCTTGTTTATGCACTGGAATAGTATATAAGGCTTTCTAGATACTAGGAACTGTGCTTTCTTGAATTGATCTAGTTATTAATATAGAGATGGGAAAGGCTATGGAATCATCAGCAAGCTTAAGAAAGAGGGGAGGTAGTTTATCAGCCAATGTGGAGCAAGGTTTAAGTTCACAAAGAAGAGATTTGATGTAGGAGGTGGGAATGAGTTTAAAGGAATACCGCACCCACAGACTCAAAAAACATGTTTAAAACTTCATGGCATGATGTTTTCTACACTTTAACAGCACTCTGGGATTATTTACAGGATTTTAAATATTTTTATATGTAATTCCAGACTCTGACCACCTGGAGGCTGGCATATTGATGTGGTTTGGATAAATCAGGTTGCCATCCAGTATCCCAGAAATCATTGTTTGGCTCAAAAATGTTACATCATGCAGGCCTTCGTTTGCCTAAAGTTCCTGACATTTCATAGATGTTGCATGCGTACAAAGTACTGAGTAAAATAGAACAGTGCAAGTAACATTCCCTGCTGCTGGATGACTACTTAAAACAGAAACAGTGCAAATGCCACAGAACACATTCAAAGTGCTGTTTACTGCTGCCTTTTTTTCTAATTTAGTTTAAATAGCACTAATTTGTGAGACAATTAATTCCAGTCCATTTACTTCCCCCTCCCCCATAACACTTAGCTTCCCTAGCTGTCAAAGTCCTGAGGGTAATTTAACCTGGTAATTCCATTGATTGGAAGATCTCAACAGGGTGCTTGACTCATGTCATTTAATCTTTGCTCTAGCATTTCCTTTGTTAGAGGGGACATTTTTTTGCTGCACTATAGCCATGGCCTTACTTGACTGCAATCACATCCAGTAAGGTCTTGCACCAAGGAGCTAAAGAATAAAACATTTATACTATTAACCAGTTTAGATCTTTATTAATTTAAGTGTTAAGGTATCACTTCATGCTTCCACCTTGTTAAAAATTGAGATTTACATGTGCAAAGTGTGTTGGTATGGAGTGTTTGCCTTCATATGTTTTTACTCCACTGGTTAGTTTGCAAAAAAACCTTTTGCAGTGTCCCTGGATGTGTCTTTCTACATACAAATCACATTGCTATATTTTCCCCTTCCTTTTTCTTGTGTCCAGAAGTCACTTATAACAAAGTAAATTTTTTATTGATTTTTTTTTAAATAAAAGGACATCAAGATTAACTTACCTTGAACCAGATAATGGATGCCACTACAAAGAAACACTGTTGAAATATTTGCGCATGGACAAAATCCCTTACTAAATCTATCTGCCAGCCTCCAGTTCAATTGGTGCTATGGCTTTAATATACTGGTGTGTTTGCTCATGCCTTCCAAATATCTCCACCATTACATACCACATTTGCAGTGTAGTAACCACCTGACATGCCCATACACCTTTAGCCATCAATATGCAGCTACTCCTGTTCATGTGAGTATGTGAATTCATTTTCAGACTTAAGGTGTGGAAGCTGCACTGAATAATTCTAGGAGCTTGTTCAGGTTTCACATGGTGCTTGCTTAGAGCTACTCTCATGTTAAGCCACTATGAATATGTTGCACTGCCACCTCTGATACCAGGGTAATGTTTTAATCTTTCTATTCCCGCACTGCACACTAGCAGTATCTGGTGCAAATACAACAGAGAAGTATGCAAGCGATACACCACCTAAGCATCATTTGCCATGCAGAATGTATAAGTATGCATACCAAATTTCTGTTTTCCAAACATCGGTGTTACTACACTACTACTGAATAAAATGAACAGCACTCATGCTGGGGGAAGGACAAGGGAGCCATGACATCACAGAATGGGTGGGTCTTATTATTTTAGTTAGAATCAGATGACGGCTGTGGTGATGTCACTTTGGGGGAGGGAACTTATTAAAAAAAAAAAAGTACCTGCACTGCCTGGCCTCGATGATGTCAGTAATTGGGCGACTCCAGCAAGCTTTATTCAAACGTGAGAGAATCATTTTGTAAGTGAAACCATCACAGTATGAGAAGGTGGGCTTCTGTTACAGAAGTAAGGGGAATTATAAATATTGTAAATGCTTTATTGTTGTTGCTTCAGAGAGGACAATTTAAACAGGGAGGAAAAGGGCCGTGAAGTGGAGGAATACATTAGAGAAACCTGTTGTACTCCTTTAAGAGAGAAGGTTTTTTTGTTAATATAAGAAGAAGAGGGGGAAGTGCTGGGGGGAGTCAAGTTATGCTCAGACTGAGTTAGTTTGTGGATGGTGTCTATGAAGTAGTTATTAAGGAGGGTTGCTGCCTCAAGTGGTGTGTTATTGGGGAAGGGGCTTGTGGTTGAGGGGTTGCCAGGGTGTAGGATATTGTTAATGGTTGTCCAGAATTTTTGGGGGTTGGACAGGTGCTTGAATTATGCCATATTATAGAAGTTTTTCTTATCCTGATAAATCCATTTTTGTAAGGTTTCTGATTTCCTTTTAGCTTAGTAGTAGGGTAGGGGATTTGTTTTTCTGCCAGGCTTTCCAGATGCTGTCCCTTTTGTGCATGAGGGTGTGTGTTTCCTTTGATAGCCAGGGTGTATATGAGGCTTTTACTCTTTTTTTTGAGGGAACAAGTGAGTCTAGGATGTCAAGGAAGAGCTGGTTAAATTTTTCCACAGCTTCATTAAGGGGAGGGTAGCGAAGGAAGGACCAGTTGATGGATGCTAGTTTAGACTTAAAGGTATCAACACTGAATGATGATAGTTTACAGCAATGTTGGAATATGTGGGATTTGGATATTGTAGTAGAGTGTCTTTGAATGGGAATGGGAAGGTGATCACTAAGGGGGTCGGGCAGGATGCAGGGGTTGTGGTATAGATTAGGGTCGGAAGTAAATATCCAGTCAAGGATGGAACTGGTACCAGTAGTTTTATTAATACAAGAGGGGAATGTGATGAGTTGTTTAAAACCATGAAGACTGATACAGATATTAGGGGAGTCAGACATGAGTTTACACCAGTCTATGTTAACAACTCCCAGAATGATAATTTCATAGGAAATGTTGTCAGTGAGCTATGAGAGGATATGTTCAATGACAGGAATATTATTGCCTGGAGGGATATAAATTGAGGCTATGGCATACTTTTTGTGGAAGTTCAGGTTTCAATTTAGTATAATAAGTTCGGCAGAGTGAAAGCTCAGTAGTAAGGGGGAGAGATTAAGTATATCAGAACAGAGGATTGCTACTCTACTACCTTTTTTTGTCTCTCTATCTAATCTAAATATGTTGTAGCCTGGGGGTAAAATCTTATTAGTAGCTATGTGAAGTTTTAAGCAAATTTCAGTTAAGGCTAAGATATGAGGAGAGTAGGTCTGTGATTTTATTGGGAAGGTTTTGTATGTTGATTGAGAAGAGGTCTAGGGATTTGGGAGGTGTGCAGTGTGGATTAGGCAAGGGTGTGGTTGTGGTAGGAAGGGGAGGAATGCATGCTGGAGTTGAGTGAAGGGGGTGAGGGACATGGGTTGGGATGTATTTTATTTTATTTATTTATTTATTTACATTAGTTTACCAGGAAATTCCGACTGGACGCAGGTCCTTTTTCAGCGGATGCCTGGGGAGAAAAGCTCCACATCATGTACATGATAAATAGAGATACAAGGTTGCAGCAATAGTAAACAACATTACAGGTTGTTGACTTTAATACAATAACAAGATATTGATTATCAACAGTATATACAGTAAATGTTGTAAGTTAAGGTAGTTTCTTGTCGTTTATAATATTAGTAACAAAGTTGTCAGACAAGATGTTAAAGTATGCAAAGACAACTAGCTATTTCTGACTGTGGTTAGTAGTGGCAGTAGTATAGTTGGGTTAAGAGTCTAGGTGGGGGGATAAGGGGGTGTTAGTCTGGATTAGAACAAGGACAAAGCCAGTGCAAATTTAAGCAGAATTTGAATGCAATCTTGAAAAGGTTGCTGGAAAGTAGAGTAGTTATAGAGGGTAGAAGATTGTTCCAAAGTTTAGATATGGTACATGAAAATATGGTTTCTCCTGCTAAGTTTTTGGGTTTGATAACAATGAGTTGATTTTTGTTGCTTGATCTTAGGGACCTAGTAGGGTGATAGGGTTGGAGAAGGGTTTGAAGGGAAGAGATGTTAAGGAGGTGGTTAATAAGTTAATGAGCAAGGGTGAGTTGATTAAAGTGAAGGAGTTGTGGGAGTTCTAGCCAGTTTAGTTATTTAAGGGAGATACAATGATGGCTGCGGTAGGAGGTTCCAGTGGCAAATTTAGAAATGTTGTTGCAACAAGCATCCAGCTTGTGTAGGCCTGTCTGTTTAAGGTTGGTAAGTATGGGGGATGCATAAAGTAGGGTGAAGATTAGCTGGGAATTGGCTATGGAGATTCTAGCTGTCTTGGTTAGGAATTGGCGGCTTTGATATAATGCATTGTTTCTTGTGAACTTTTTTTGTTGTGAGAGATATGTGGGTGTCAAATCTAAGTTTGTTGTCTATTTCCACACCAAGTAATTTTGTGTGCACTGATGGAGAGATGATGGTATAGTCTTTGGCAAGAATGTTGAAGTGGTGTTTTGGGTGGTTTTGGAAGGCTGGAACAGGAGAAGTTTTTTCTTACTTGGGTTGAGTAGGAGCTGAGCATTGGATAGCCAGCTTTCTACAGAAGAGAATGATTCCTGTGTGATTTATTGTAGTTCTAGTAGAGTGGGGGCAGAGCAGATGAGAGTAGAGTCATCTGTGTACTGTATAAGAGATGCTTGTGTGGTAGCAGTATGTAGGTTGTTAGTGAAAAGTGAGAATAGCAGAGGATTAAGGATAGACCCTTGGGGAACTCCAAGAGTAACTGGGAGGCGAGGTGATATGTTCTCATCCCAGATTACTGATTGCTGGCATCCATGTAGATAGCTGTGGAACCAGTTGCAGGCTGATTGTGAGAAGGAGAGGTTGGGGAGAGTAGAGAGTAGCTCATGAGATACCATGTCAAAGGCCTTTGAGAGATCTAGAAATACAGCAGTAGAGAGGAGGCCATTGTTTTTGTGATGAAGTATAGTGTTGTTGAAGGAGAGCAGAGTGGAGGTAGTGCTGTGATATGGCCTGAAACCATGTTGGGTTTTGGAGAGGAGATTATTAGCTAGGAGGTAGTTGGAGACCTGGGTGTTGATACATTTTTCAAGTATCTTGGAGAGAGGGGAGAGGATAGCATTGGGGCAGTAATTGGAGAGGTCAGTGGAGGGGGTGCCTTTGTAGAGGGAAATGATGTGGGATATTTTCCATATCAAGGGAACATAGCCTTTTATTATGGAATGGTTGATTAGAATTGAAATTGGGTAGGCTAGTGTATCAGCTGCAATTTTCAGGTATTCAGAGGGGAGGTTGTCAGCTGCAAGTTTGGTGGGTTTAAATTTTGACAATAGTCTTTTTATGCTGGAGGTTATTACTGAGGTGAAGAAGAAAAGAGGAGTTGGGGTTAGGGTTAGGAGTTGGGGGGGCTGTTGTAGGGAAGTGTTGTTTGTTTGGAGATGTTATAGTTTCAGTGAAGTGTTTGTTGAAGGATTCAGCAATACTGCTGGAGGAGGGGGGAATGGACGGCTGGGCGGTATCAACCTTCCCTGGGTGGAGGATTGTGTTAATAGTAGACCAGAATTGCTTAGGATTGTGGTTGGTAGAGTTTAGGGTGGATTTATAGTAGAGGGATTTGTCTAATTTTATATGCTTTTTGGCTTTATTGCAAAGTTCAAGGAATGATTGCCTATCTGAGTTATTTGTTTGTTAGTCGCCAGTGCTCCCAGGCCTTATCTCTGGATTTCATTAGGGTTCTGGTGGTCTTTTGTAACCATGGGGCATGGCTGGATCTGACTTTGGCATTTCTTACAGGAGCATAGGTGTTTAGGATGGAGAGGAAGGTACTGTTGAAGAAGTGGACAGCCTCATCTAGGTTGAGGTATTTTAGTGGTGACCAGTTAATTTTTTGCAGGGAGGAGATGAAGGAGTTAGGGTTGAAGTTGGACTTGTTCTGTATTTGCCTGTGGATAATGGGCTTCAGACTGTTTGTGTGGTGCCAAATTAGGAAAGTGGGGGAGTGGTCACTAAGACTGTCAGGTAAGCAGCCTGCTAGGTAAGAGTGAGGGGCTTTCTTGACTAGGATCCAGTCAAGTAAGGTATGATTGTTAGGGTTTTTGTTGATTCGGGTAGGGGATTGAATGAGTTGAGTGAACCCATGGAGATTAAGGTGAATGGTTGGGAGACTGTTATTACAGGATAGCCAGTTGATGTCAAAGTCACCGAGAATGATGGTTTCCTGGGGTAGAGATAGAGTAGCCCAGCTCAGGAGATTTTCTAGGGGTGTAATATTTTGCCCTGGTGGGAAATAACATCCTATGATAATGATTGTTTTGTTTGGGTTTAGTTTGAGATTGGCATAAAGGATTTCTTCATTGTTGTGGTGAGGGACAGATGAGTTCAGGAGTTGAATATTGAGGTGGTGTTTAAATATCAATGCTACATCACCTCCTTTTTTGTCTATGCGAAGGATGTTGTATTCAGGTGGAAGTATTTCCTCACTTTTGATGTGAGGTTTGAGCCAGGTTTCAGTTAGGAAGAGAATATCTGGGGAATATATGCTTATGCTGGTGTGTAGTTCTTGGATTTTATTGCATATGCTTCTGGTGTTTAGGGACATTATAACTAGGTCTGTTGTTTTCTTGCTGGCTAGGAGTTGAGTTGTGGGGGGGGGGTTGCTTAGACTAGGGTTTCTGGTTGGGTAGGATTTGGGAGAACCAGGGTTTGGATGGATGTCTCCAGTGAGGGCTAGTTTATAGAGGATGTTTAGGATATGTTTTATATACATAGTAAGTTGCTTATGGTATCTTAGGGATATTTTATTTTTGAGTGTGTTAGGTGGTTGATAATGGAGTGTGCATATTGGGAGGATGGTTTTGGTGGCAGGGGTTGTGTAGTTATAGTATAAATGTTTGAGGGAGGGTGTTGAGAGAGTACAGTGGAAGTTGTTGGGGCATGTGACTGTGGAGACTTGGTAGGATGTAATGTGAGCTAGAACTACGCAGGTTAGGATTGTTATTATATTAGGTAATAGCATGATTGTGTTGGATGTAGGGGGAGTGGGTGAGTAGTGGTGTAGCCTAATTGCTCGCAATTAGGGGTGGGGTTAAGGCTAAGAATAAATGTAGAGGTACTGGGGGTGTGTGGGAATAAAGGGCAGGGAGGGGAGCAGAGTGAGCATAGTGAACGGAGCGGGCTAGAACTCCCCCAGGCTAAATATTGCAGGGTAAGTGTCTAAATAGCCAAATTGTTAGGAGTTATTAGAATCTAGTAGGGAAAAACAATTTATAGACCTGATTTCAACTGTGTCCTTTCTGGGTAGATACCTAGCTTGAAGCAGACAAAAACTGGCAGTTTAAGTACCTTTTTGCCTCTATTTTACATCTTCAGCTTGGAGGAGAGACATCTTAGAAGATGTAAAATGGTGTGAGTGTTTTGGGTTGTAGAGCAGTAGTTTTAGTTTGCCATTTAAGTAGATGTTAGTGAGAGTTTTCAGCTTGTAGAAGTGAAAATGAGAGGTAGGAAAGAGTGAGGGTGAGATGAAGAAGGAGTAGGGTATGTAATGGTTATAGAGGGGGTAGGGAAGAGTAGGTGAGGTATGTGAGAAGTATAGAGTGGTGTAATATGAGGAGAGTTGTGAAAGCAGAAATAGGAGTGGGATGCCCAGGTAAATGTGAGACATTATGAATGAAGTGTGAGGAGAGTGGAACAGTTGATTAGAAGTAAAGCTGAGACTAATTAGTATGTAGCTGAAAGAAATGGGAGGGGGTGAGCAATGTGGCTGGGTGTAGTGACTTGATTGGAGGGTGATTTGGAGGAGGAGGGGTCCAGTTAATTAGGATAAAGTATAAATCTAGTGATATCATGGGTGGTTGGAAATGGGGGTAGGGTAGGGGAGCGAGTGAGCCCGAGCACAATGAGGGTGAACAGAGTGGGTTGGACCTGACACAAACACAGTGAGTCCATCAGAAACAATCAGAGAGGAAGCTTGTAAGATAAAAAGGCAAAGAAGTAAGGGGTGCTAGTGGAAAGCAAAGCAAGAGAAGTACAGATTTAATGTTTAGGTTATCTGAGACAGAGTGAGGGGGAAAAGGGGAAATAAAGAGGATAAGACACAAAGTAATAGTTATGGAAAGAAACAAAAAAGCAGAGTGGCTAGGGACAAGGAAGAGCAAGTGGGGATGCAGATTTTAAAGACACAAACACCAGGAGCAGATGAGCCTGGGCAGATAAAGGAGAGTGTAAAGAAAAAGGCAATGACAGTGTTCCGGATCAACAGATAAGAGTGGGGGACAGCTATTGAAGGTATAGGCAAGAGGAAGGGAGAGTAGGTCAAGAGTGACTTAAAGCAGGACATTCACTGGGGAGTGAAATATTGCAGCCTGAGCAGCGATGTGGAACAGAGGTGAGGGCAAGGCAGTAAGCAAAATTTTTACAAGATAATGCAAATATGGAGACCTACATTGTTTTTTTTTTTGTTTGTTTTGTTTTAGGTAATAACAATGATGGATCTGGCTGTTTGGCACATTGCAGGTCTCAAAATTCAGGTTAGGCAGGAAGGTAGAGTGTTTATGACCTTGACACAAAATATTGTCCTTTTTTATTTGTTTGTTTTTTGTGTTAGGTAATAACAACAATGGATTTGACTGTTGGCACATTGCAGGTCTCAAAATGCAGGTTAAGCAGGGAGGTAAAATGTCTATGACCTTGACACAAAATGTTTTTGCTTGTTTGTTTTTTTATTTTAAGTAATAACAACGATGGATCTGGCTGTTGGCACATTGCAGGTCTCAAAAAGCAGGTTAGGCAGGGAGGTAGAGTGTTTATGACCTTAACACAAAATGTTGTCTGATGATTGTTTACTACTTTTTGATAACTCCAAATATTCCTAGAAATAGTTGTCTCTTAATGCCTTATATACCTGAATAAAGTGCCCTCTTAAATATTTATATGAGACACTGTACAAATTCAAATATTTAGTCTTTCAAATTTTCACACCAATGGATGACCTTGTGTATTGCTGCTGAACTCTTTCAAATTTCCTCATGCATGTTTTCTTACAAGGTTTCCATATTGTTATTTCATACTCCAGTTTAGGTCTAATGTAACTTGCAAACAATGATTTCTTCATCATCATTTTTGATTTCCTAGACTTTATACATCTTTTTATACATCCTATAGTTCTATAACTATCTTTAACCATGAAGTTTCACTAACTGCTAAATATTGCTAAAATTTTAATAGGGTATATTGCTCATCTTAGTTGCTTACTTTATATTGTCTTAAAATCAGAAAATACTATTTCCCTTGATTATTTATTTATTTATTTTATTTATTTATTTTACAATTGTTGATCGGGATAGTCCGACTGGATACATATCCATTTTCAGCGGAGGCCTGGGGAGAAAAGCTCTAAGGTAGAACATGCAGTAAATATCACAAAATGATTACAAGTTACATGCAGTTTACTGGCACCTGTTGAGCAAGCAGGTAATATAATCATACATTTTTAAAACAGTGTTGACAAATTGACTAGGCCATGTAACATGATTACAGACTAAAGAGGAGGAGCTAGTCGGGTTTTGAACAAGGACATAGCCAGTGAGTTTTAAAGTATAGCTTGAGGCTTTTTTTGAACTGAGTAAGAGGGGGTTCAAGAGTAAGATCAGCAGGAAGAAAGTTCCAAGTTTTGCCAAAAGAGTTAGCAAACAGAGATTCCATAGCAGAGTTGTTGATTTTGGATGTTTTAACCAGTAGTTTATTAGTTTATTAGAAGAGCGAAGTGACCTCAGGTTGCTATAAGGGTTGATGATATTTTTAAGTGCAGGTGTATTATCAGGGTGGTTGAGAACTTTATGGGCAATTATAAGCTGGTTGTACTGAAGTAGGCTAGGCCATTCTAGCCACCCCAGAAGATTTAGGTTGTGACAGTGGTGGGTCCTATAGGTTGTGCCTGTTGCAAATCAAGCAATATGGTTATAACAACTGGAGAGTTTGTTGAGAGCAGATTTGTTCAAATTAGTGAGAAGAGGGGAGGCATAGAAAAGAGTGGAGAGTAGACGGGAATAAACAATAGCAGTCCTAGCAAATGGAGTAAGGAAAGGTTTGATCTTATAGAGGGAGCCACGTTTTTTGTTAATGGTTTTAATAGTTTGAGTGACAATGTACAACACTGTCTTAAACACTTTCTTGTAGACTATTCAGATATATTCCCTCTGCTGGATACATTTAATGACATTTGAGATGCTATATTATACAAATTGCATATGTGGCTATAGATATTTGGCACTATCAATGAGCACTAAGTACTGTTTATACAAAAACCCTTTATATTTGTGTCAATTTCTTTTAAACTACTAGAAATACATCACAGCTATTTTAATCCTGCAGCTTCTGTTACTGATGTTACTACTATATTGTTAGTTGCTATAATCACTTTTATAACTAGTTAGCAATTCTAAGGAGTCACTGCTTAATGTAATCAGTTTATATACTGCTCTGAAAAAGCACCTTCTGTGTAGATTCTGCATGTTCCTCCTCTGTCCACATGGATTTATGCCAGGTGTCAAAGATTAATTTGTAATTCTCTAAATGGTTTGTATCTGAGCATGTCACATGTGTGTATGTCTGTGTGTGTGTGTGTGTGTGTGTGTGTGTGTGTGTGTGTGTGTGTGTGTGTGTGTGTGTGTGTGTGTGCATAAGTGCATATGTGTGTGATATATATATATATATATATATATATATATATATAAATATATACAGAGAGAGAGAGAGAAAGATATAGATATACATGTGTATGTGTGTGCACGGTTCCACTTCAAAATATCTATAACCCAGAACATCTAAATTCATAGCATCTAAAACATAACATCTAAAACCCAAAACATCCAAAACCCATAACATCTAAATTCATAACATCTAAAATGTGCATCATAACACTGAACACTACAAATCACATGAAAATAATATTCCCACCACATATAAAGACACAAACACACTTTTTACTATGATTCTGCAGGGGGCAGCCTCCCTGCACCCTCCACCCCCCCCCTGTAAATTAAATATATCAACTCCAAGATCGCACTACAGTGGGAAAAAGTTAATTTCCTAACTCCACTGTATCACAATCACCATAAAGAATGTACACATAATGTCTATATCACTTACCTATATGGCCTAAAAACATATACAGAGTGGCAAAATGTACACTATATAAATAGTATAAATTCCTACACTATATAAATAATAACTATAGAAATAAAAACTACAACCTTATTGAAGAAAGTGAACTAACAAGAAAGCAAATGTTTTGCAGTGGGGCTCACCATCCCGTGTGGGAACTGACTCTCTTAATGTAACTATACCAACTATAAGGTTTCACAATTCCAGATAAAAGGAAAATTTCCCCCATCTCTGACATTCCATGATCTCGTACTACCCCTTGCCATTCATTCTTTTCAAAGTACATTTTGTTAAATCAATTTGTTGCATCCCATCCAGAATTAGTTTATCTGCCTTAAGTGCCAGAATATGCTCTGGCTCCCTTGTGACCTTGAAATGTATAAATTGAGCAATAATAAAAAGGAAGAGTAAATGGATGTGCAAAAAAATAAAAAAAGAGTCACCAAATATTTCTAGTGCACTGTGGCATTATCCCCCAGAGGAGCGCGCGCACGCGCGCACACACACACACACACACACACACACACACACACACACACACACACACACACACACACACACACACACACACACTCACTCACACACACACACACACACACACACACACACACAAAGATTATGTGAGCCCGCATGTAGTTGCTAGTGATCTAAACTCAGGATTAGTAACCAATCATTTCTGTGTTAAAATCCATGTAGACTGTAGTAATGGAAACAAAACTTAGTTAGTACTTCCTAATAAAAAGATAAATACCACAACATGTATTTCAGTAAGAGAAAGCCTTCAGTTCCTCTTACTGGCTTTAACAATCTACAGCTACAAGATTGAATAAATGTAACCATATATACGAAAGTTTGACAAGCTCATTAATGACAAACATAATCTACATAACACACTTATGCATAACATTCTTTCATTTCTCATGCCCATTCTGTTCAGGGTTATGGGAAACCAGAGACCATCCCAGCAAGTAACAAGGATGAAGCAAAGAACCAGTCCAGGACAGTTTGCCAGTCCATTATAGGAAACACTCATATATGTGCACTCAGACACAGAAATATGGACACACGTGTGCGCTTCCATGGGCGATTTATGGGAGCTCCAAACAGTTGAAACAAAATAATCTGTATGTATGGATACCCTTTCTAAAAATTCAGCTGCATGTAAAATGGTGTCGCTAGTTATAAGGTCATTGGTGCAATGGCCTAGAGCAAGTAAAATATTTATAGTCAGAAGTACTGAGAAATAGCAAAATGAAGAGTCTGTTAAGGATAACCTTACAGAACAGCTGCTTGACAAAAGAATCCCAGTTTGAGGAAAGTCTTGTTCTTTAAATAATTTGCATACAGTTTATTCAATTCCAATTGTAGTCTTCCAGTCTCATTTAAGAGCCTTTGCAGTGAAAATGGAAACATGCCCTTGTTCCTCTCTATACAGTCCTTCAGATCTTTTGATATTATTAATTTGGGAGGGAATAGTCCTCCCCTACAAAACATAGTCAGTAATTATAAGAAAAGTCACATTTTAAGCCCTTCCCATTTCAACTTCTTCCATTCGTTTGCCATTTGCTGGCTAGTTATGTAGTGTACTTTTTTTTGCCAAAGCATCATTTTATGGTTATTTATACTTGCATCACAAAACTATTTGCTGATGCTTTTAGTGGTGAGGAAATGCTGGCAAGAAACTCTTCTATATCTGTTTTTCTTCATCTGCGTTTAGCCTAAATCCTACACCTTAATGTTTATCTGTTAATTTATTTGGTTACTTATTACCACTTCTTAATCAGATAATCCCACTGACTATGGCTTTTGAAAGAAATACCAAAGTCATGCATCAGAAATATTTGTTCCAGTATATAATCTGCAGTACTAGGCCACACTGACAGTCAGATCCAAGTATACTAACTGCTGATTTGATGTAGGATTCTCATATAAAACATGAGCATGTAAACTTTTTCTTCCCCATTTCATTGGAAATAATTGCAAATCAGGAAATTATTAATTTGCAAAATATTACTCACCAGACAACTTACATTCTGAAATTATCACTAATCAGAAACAGATTGGAAGGATGGTAAGTATTTCTGATTCATGGCTTCATAGTTTGGTGTTCAGTCCTGGCATTCTTAGTGGAACAAGTATGTCATCCTGAAGTCTACATGGGTTTGTCCTATTTACACTGGATTAACCTCACCTCTCAAAACTATGAATTACTGGCTACTTCAGTTTGTTCATGTGTGTGTGCGTGTGTGCGTGTGGGCGCGCGTGTGTGTGTATGTGTCTTTTACTCTTTTCACATGGCCCAGGGCATTACTGAAAAAAGTCCACAAAAGATCAGTTCACAACCGCATAAATAATATTGTCTTTGTAAGTATTTCTTATATGAGAATATAGCATACCACCTCCACAAAGGAGCAGATTGCAAAAATATAACACTGTACAAATATTTCTTATAAAACTTGCCATACCAAATAGTTTGATGCCATTAAAGGGATATATGCATTAGCACGGTGATTACACTAGCTATTTGAGCCTAGAGTACACACACATTTAGTAAAAAACATCAGGTGGGGTTTTAGTTTTATCCCATGAACCACAGTTTGGCAGCCTTTACTAAATCATACCTACACACCATATTGACCATGCTTCCCATGTTAAAAATGTCCAGCTATTTCAGAAAGGATAAAGTGTATTTAATTTCTTATTTTCTGCTTTCGTAACTTTGTTTTATTTTACTTTATTTGTGCTTTTTTAATTAGGTGGATGGAATGGTCCTTGGACTCTTATCAAACCTGACCCAGTTGAATACACACATGTATTACAAGTTACATAGTTCACAACAGAGTACCAATACAGCAGAATGCATATGAAGTCAACACATTGAAACAAGTGGGCATAATGGAACATAATTCTGAAGCATCTCCCTTTCACAAGTACAAGACCTGACACTTCTTCTTTTAGCTTTTCCTGGTTAGGGGTCGCCACAGCAGATCACCTGTCCGCTCATGATTGGCAGTGGAGTTTTGTGGTGTCAAGTTGCCAGCCCGGCACCCAACCTTCCACTGAAGGCCCACACATGCACACACTCACACCTAGGGCCAATTTGGAGTGTCCAATCCACCTACAGCATGTCTTTGGGATGAAACTAGAGCACACAGAGGAAACCCATGCGACCACAGGGAGGACATGCAGACTCTGCACAGAAGGCACCCTAGCCGAGGATTGAACCGGAGAACCTCTTGCTGTGAGGTGACAATGCTAACCGCTGCACCACCGTGGCCACCCAGGTACAAGACCTGACACAACAAATCCTAAAACATTAAAAAATAAACTAATTCAGACCAAAAAGAGTGAATTTTGAAACTGACTGAACTGCTTATCATTTTTTTCAGAAAGCCTTTGTCACCCTGCACTCCTGCTATGTACATATCCTGACGTGAAGCTTGATGTGCTTCAGTCATAACCTCTGACTTATAGTATATATTCTTCCACACTTTAAAGTTGCACTTCTGCAATACCAATGATCTCAACTTGAGTCCTTGGAATTTCAACAGGCACCTGAAAACAGCATTAATGTAATAGTTCTACTAACTCAGAATGCGATCCTTAAGACTTCTGGCACTTTTTGGGATGTTTATGCAGTGTACTTTATAAACTGCTGGCAGATAAAGACTGAGACTCATAAAATAAAATTGTCTGGTCCAATAACATGCAAGTTCAATAGGCAGTATTTCACTATGCTGTCAGCATGTTAAGCAAGACAGGAATTTTCAGTTCATCCAATACCATCCTGCTAAATGTATAAGACATACACATTATTATGTAAGTAGCTATATCATACCAAAGTAGAACACTAAAGACTATTGTGCTATGCCATGCTAAACCTTAACGCCAGATATGCAAAAAAAAAAAAAAGCCACATAGGCCTGAAGTCAGCCATATGCCAAATTATGTTTGTGCATTATAAACTGTTTTGGCAAAAGCTACTGTACTGCCCCTCCTTCTACTATCCATACTAAACAAACAAACAAACAAAAATAATATATTTTATATATATATATATATATATATATATATATATATATATATATATATATGGATAACATTAAGGTGATCAAATTGTGTGATCATCACACAGAAAATCATCTGATCAGACTTGCAGGCTTGTTTGCTGTGCACATTGTGAATAGTGAGAATCAGAGAGTTTGCCTTTTACCCACTGTAAAGCATTCTCAGAGGTGGAATATATAATCAGCAGGCTTGCCCCCCGCAAAAAAAAAAAAAAAAAATACTAGGCGTGATTCCAAACGTCACTTACACTGAGAGCAGGCTGAGAGCAATTGTTTTGGAATGTGGTCCCCATAGTAAGCCTGATAAAGATAGACCTTTCACCAAAGGAATTCACTTACAATGAGAGCAAGTCTTTTGGAATCAGGGCACACTTACACTGAGAGCAACTCTTTCAGAATCTGGCCCACTGTTTTTGTGTTTCTTTCTTTTTTTCGATTAAGTTCAAATACATGATGGTACGATGCAGTGACACACTGATATACTATATAAATATGTATATATATATATATATATATATATATATATATACATAAATATATATATATATATATATATATATATATATATATATATATATATATATATATATATATATATATATATATATATATTTTTTTTTTTTTTTTTTTTTTTTATGGGTTTTGCAGCAATTGATAAAAAGTAGTAAGTTTCAAATTGACATGCTTGGTATGTTTGGCTGAATGGTCATATAACTGAAAAGATAAATTATTGAAGCAGTATAAAATAAAAACAAATGGCTACTAACATTGATAGCACATGGTGTGGTGTTTTGTCAGTGTACCTAAGATTCCTTTGCATGACTCATCTTCAGTCTGTTTGAGGCATGTGTCCACTGTGAAATTCTATACAATGAGCTTTGCTGTCTCATGGGGAAATATAGCTAAAAATGAAACGCTACAGCTACAGCCTTCCCTATTTCCTTATAATGGACCTTAAAAAGTTATTGACGAAGACAGATTTAGCCATTTTGTTTTTCATTCATGTTACATCTTGTTAACATTTTCTTTCTGTTAATATACATAAGTTTCTGTGTGCAACTCATCTTTTGTCTGTGTGCACTGACTGCAAACTGTGAAGTTCTGTACAAGGTGTCCTGCTGCTAAGGGGGAGTACATCTGTTGCTATAATATAGTACTGTTTATTTTTTATATTGCTGTTAGCAGGATATATTTCTGTAAGTGTGCACACACACTGTGCATGCCCCTATAATGTCAGAATGACACATGCTCATTTTCAATAACAGGCAGCAACGACCATGAAACTTGTATTTATGAGTCACACATATTCAGTCCAAATGTACATAAAGCAAACAACCACACAGAACAACATTTTCATCATAGTTGACTCCATAGTGCGACACATGATACAATGTACCATTCATCAGGCAAGGAGAGGGTCACAATCAATATATTATCAAGTGCAGGATTCACCACATCACACAATCACTCATATCCCTGCACCACATGCAAACATATGATGCAGTCATTTTACATGAGTGAAAATTATTTGACTTGCACCTCCCTGAACACTATGAAGAGAGACATGACAGAGCTGTCAGAATATTTGTCTGAGGCTGGTATGAACCTAGCCTTCATCAGTATTCAACCATTACCAAGAGTGACACCACAACATAATAAAAAGATAATTGACTTCAACAACTGGCTTAGATTCCGGTGCCATTCTAAGGGAGTACAATATTTATCAGCCAGGAAGAGATGGTAGACTGTCCTTACTGCTTTGCTAGGGATGACTGGCATCTTTTCCCAAACGATATCCATATACTGGCTAATACTTCTCAATGCTAGGAGCTTTCCCAGAAAAAAAAATCCATATCTTTCATTCATTACTTATCCTGGTAGACATAGATATATGCATCATCTCAGAAACCTGGTTCAAGACCAGTGAAAGCATTCCATGAGTGGAGGTCTTCAATGCCTAGCACTCATACAGGCTCGCTACATCAGAAGTAGGCACTAAAAGCAGAGGTGTCTATATTCTTAAAAAATCTCACCTTCAGACACATTAGACAAGACAATGATTTGGAATTCCTCCATATCCAATTCACTATAAACAAAACACTTTATCACATTATAGCTAACTACAGGAATCCCTCTATGTTCCCCTTGACCCATACCTCCCATCAAGCCAAAATGGAGTATTTATGTACAAAGCCAAACATAATTCTCCTAACAGACGACAATTGTCCCACCATCAAATGGAAGACCTATACGTCCTTGGATACGTATGCCCAAAAATGTTTGGACTTCATAAATACAGACTCCCTGGATCAATTAGTCCACACCCCAATCAGGGGAGATAAAATTCTGGACTTTGTTCTTACCAACAAATAGCAGTTGTACTCTCCACCTATTGTAACCTTCTCCATGGACAAATTGGACCACAATTCAGTCACATTCACCTTACGACTGAAGCCAGAAGCATCTTCCAATACCTCAGTATTCGGAGACTATGCAAACACTAATCTACTAAAACTTGAGTGATGATCTGACTATATTCAAACTTCACTTCCACCTTGACAATCCCACTGTTTATGCAGAATCCTTTACTGACAGGTTCTATGTCAATGTAAATAGTTGTACTGCTGCATCTGTCCTCCTCAGAAATAAATAAAACACAAAATTCAAAAATAACACCCCTGTGGTGGAAGCCTAATATAAACAGGATCTATAATAAAAGAAAAAAAAAACTCATTGCATGCAAAAATAAAATCTAACTCTCAAGAAGCTAAAAACTTTGTTGCTAAACTAACTAAACAAGGAACTTTTCTGGCCAAGTTTGCAGATGATTTTAAACTTGGTGTTATCATAAACTTCTCAGAGAGAATCATGTCCCTAGAAGGGGGCCTGTACCAAAAGAACAGGCTGTGCCAAGCAGTTGCTGAAGACTTCTCCACGTGAACACATACCTGCACATACTGCAGTGAGAAAATGTTAAGCTGTAAATGACGTGTGTACTGGAGCAGCATTATGCTGTGATTACCCATATGAGGTTGTGAGTGACTTCCTGGCATATGTCAGAGGAAATGGCAATATGAATGCCTTCACATAGGCATTATGTCATACAGTAAGTCTCGTGCACCACAAAGTAACTGCAGTTGTATCTCCCTGTCAGCACCCTATACGGGAGATAAATCCAGAGAAATGGCCATTACACTCCTGTTCCTTCATTTACAGGCTTATGATGGATGATGGTTAACTGGTGTGATGTGGTACTGCTCATTATCCACATTTGCAGGCATATGATGGGTAACTGGTTATCCACATTTACAGGCATATGATGGGTAACTGTTGTAATATGGTACTATTAATTATCCACATTTATAGGCATGTGATGGTAACTGGTGTGATGTGGTACTACTGGTTACCCACATTTACAGGCATATGATGGGTAACTGGTGCAATATGGTACTACTCATTATCCACATTTACAGGCATATGATTGGTAACTGTGTAACTGGTTATCCACATTTACAGGCATATGATTGGTAACTGTGTAACTGGTTATCCACATTTACAGGCATATGATAGTTAACTGTGTAACTGGTTATCCACATTTGCAGGCATATGATGGGTAACTGATGTAATGTGGTACTATTAATTATCCACATTTATAGGCATGTGATGGTAACTGTGTAACTGGTTATCCACATTTACAGGCATATGATTGGTAACTGTGTAACTGGTTATCCACATTTACAGGCATATGATGGTTAACTGTGTAACTGGTTATCCCCATTTGCAGGCATATGATGGGTAACTGGTGTAATGTGGTACTATTAATTATCCACATTTATAGGCATGTGATGGTAACTGGTGTGATGTGGTGCTACTCATTATCCACATTTACAGGCATATGATGGGTAACTGTGTAACTGGTTATCCACATTTGCAGGCATATGATTGGTAACTGGTGTAACTGGTTATCCATATTTACAGGCATATGATGGGTAACTGGTATAATGTGGTACTACTGGCTATCCACATTTACAGGCATATGGTTGGTAACTGTGTAACTGGTTATCCACATTTACAGGCATATGATGGGTAACTGTGTAACTGGTTATCCACATTTACAGGCATATGATCGATAACTGGTGTAACTGGTTATCCACATTTACAGGCATATGGTGGGTAACTGGTATAATGTGGTACTACTGGCTATCCACATTTACAGGCATATGATGGGCAACTGGTGTAATATGGTACTATTCATTATCCACATGTATAGGCATATGATGGTAACTGGTGTGATGTGGTACTACTGGTTGCCCACATTTACAGGCATATGATGGGTAACTGGTTATCCACATTTACAGTAATATGATGGGTAACTGGTGTAATGTGGTACTATTAATTATCCACATTTATAGGCATGTAATGGTAACTGGTGTGATGTGGTGCTACTCATTATCCACATTTACAGGCATATGATTGGTAACTGTGTAACTGGTTATCCACATTTACAGGCATATGATGGGTAACTGTGTAACTGGTTATCCACATTCGCAGGCATATGATTGGTAACTGGTGTAACTGGTTATCCATATTTACAGGCATATGATGGGTAACTGGTATAATGTGGTACTACTCATTATCCACATTTACAGGTATATGATTGGTAACTGTGTAACTGGTTATCCACATTTACAGGCATATGATGGGTAACTGTGTAACTGGTTATCCACATTTACAGGCATATGATCGATAACTGGTGTAACTGGTTATCCACATTTACAGGCATATGGTGGGTAACTGGTATAATGTGGTACTACTGGCTATCCACATTTACAGGCATATGATGGGCAACTGGTGTAATATGGCACTATTCATTATCCACATGTATAGGCATATGATGGTAACTGGTGTGATGTGGTACTACTGGTTACCCACATTTACAGGCATATGATGGGTAACTGGTGTAATGTGGTACTACTGGCTATCCACATTTACAGGCATATGATGGGTAAGTGGTATAATGTGGTACCACTTGTTATCCACATTTACAAGCATATGATGGGTAACTGGTGTAATATGGTACTATTCATTATCCACATGTATAGGCATAAGATGGTAACTGGTGTGATGTGGTACTACTGGTTACCCACATTTACAGGCATATGATGGGTAACTGGTGCAATGCGGTACTACTGGTCATCCACATTTGAGAATGTCAGGGACCTGGGAACTATCTTTGGGTGGCATGACACCAGGGAATCTTCTTGGGCTCGGCTTATATAGGCTCCAGGGCCGTTAGCCTAGTACACACCTATGAACCTATGTGTAAACTCTGGCTCGTAGATTGTACTTATATCTTGAGTGGCCATAGTCTTCACCAAATGTATTCTGTGCATCTATATATCTTGGTGTCTGGCTGGTGCAAAAGTGTGCCATTCATTAATGTGTTATGTCCTCTAAATCACTTATGGTGTACATTTTGATGTGGACTGCTATTCTGGATTTGTTCTGTGAGTGCCACTTTGTTCCATAGCCATATTACCTTATCTGCGATTCTAAATTATAGCCATAAAGGGTTCAAATTCTCATTTCCTACCTGTAACTTTGCTGGCTGTTTCTTTCATTTTTTTTCCAGAACTTATGGCATTGTGTTCAAAATTTTGGATTATCTGTTCTATATAATGCAGACACTAACTTACGTTCTGTTACAAAGAAATTAATTACTCTAGCTTTGCTGTCTAGTTCTGAGCTACCAGATGCTTTCTCTCAGTTATCAGCTGTGTTTCCTTCTGTGGGGTAAGAATTATCTTACATTGAGCAGTTCTATATTTTGAGAGGGAAGAAAACGATTTTTACGTGGTTTTCTGGTGCACCTTCTCTACCTCCTGTGTTTCCACCCTCTTTCTGGTTTATGAGGAACATATGACTGGTTCCCCATGTACAAGTCACAGACCTTAGTAGAAGGTTGGCAAAAGAAAGTGAAATGTCTACTTGGGAGGAATACTTTGGATTTATGTGCACATATACAGTGCTTTCTGAGGGAGTAGGCTTGTGTAAATCAGACTTGAGTGCCTCTGTCTCTAGGTGAAACCTTTATTCCTGCTTAAAAAGAATGTTGCTGATCTTTATAGGAGTCTTAGCTATCATGGAGGAAAGATGTACCTCTTCTGCATTGATTCTACTGCATATGTGATTGCTGCATTTATTTAACTGAATGTTGTTATGACATACATACTTATGTGTCATTGAGTTCTGTGTGCTAATAGATGTCTTACTTTTCTCAGGTAATTTTCGATATTATGTACTAATATCTTTATTATAGTATGTGTTTAACTGCACTACTAATGTTCTCATATATATTTTTTAAATTGCTATTTTTACCTGTCTTTCTTTACCAGTTGTAATATTTTCCCAACTACTATTTGCGTTGTACCAAAAGCTGGAAATGCCAATGTCATAGGTTCATAGGTTCATACTAGGCTATCTGCCCAAGGGCATTTATAAGCCTAGCCCATAGTTATGTGGCTTTCGCCACCCCTTTAGTTTGAATAAATAAACAGCCTCTGCAAGGCTCAAACCCAGGACCACACACACCATAGCCAAAGTGATTGACCACCAAGCCATATCAGATATTCAGGCGCAAAGCACTTTCCTGTGTCTGCAGCTGCTTTTGGTGCATTCTGCTTTCTTAATTTACTACTTTTATATGATTTTACTTTGTTTACATAAGTTTTTATTATGTCCTATTATGTTTGAAACTCCTACTTGTGTCTTTCTATGGCCGATGTACAGTATTTAATCCTGTCCTTTGATTAGATGAGTTTTTGATCTGTGTAGTATTTGATGTTTTCAGCAGAAAGTGGTCCAGCATTTCTACTGCTGGAGATTATTAAAATTCAACACTTATTACATTTGATTACATTTGACTTATCACAGATAGAAGCATGCACACACATGCACGCACACACACACACACACACACACACACACATCATATATATATATATATATATATATATATATATATATATATATATATATATATATATATATGTGTGTGTGTGTGTCTATATACTGATGTAAGTATACTGATGCTGTACTTCCATAAAACACAAGTTTATTTTCATACAGTCACAGGAAAATGAAAAATTAATAGCTCATTTGATTAGAAAAACAAAACAGTAAGTACCTTCAGTTATATTTACCATCAAACAGTATCACATCTCTTACAGCCTTTCCAATTCAGACTGTCTTTAAAAAAAATCTATGAATATAATCCTTGACTAGGTCCATAATAATACGTTGATAAATACATCAAAAACTAAGCATATGAGATTTGGGAGATGTAAACTGAAAGGTGAATATTTAATACAGCACACAGTGATTGAAACTATAGACTCATTTAAGGACCTGGGTTTATGGGTAGATTCAGCTATGAGTTTTTCTAATCATATCAACCAATTGGCTAATGATAGTTATAGAACTATGGGTTGTATAAAAATATTTAAAAAGTCTAGGAAATCAAACATAATGAAGTCATTGTTTGTTAGTTACATTAGACCCAAACTTGAGCATGGAATAACAATATGGAAACCCTATAGGAAAACAAGCATGAATAAACTGGAAAGAGTACAGTGGAAATATACCAAGGGCATCCATGGATGTGAAAATCTAAGTTATTATGAAAGACAAAAATATCTGAACTTGTACAGTGTTTCTTACAGATATTTAAGAGGAGATCTTATTCAGGTATATAGGGCATTTAGGGACAACTACCTCTGGGAATGTTTGAGGTTATCAAAAAGTAGTAGAGAATCATCAGATAATCTATGTAGAAGATTATATAGGAATGAGAAGTGTACTAACTGGCTCTCTGACAGGTTAGCTGACGCTTGGAATAGACTACCAAATTACATTAAAGCAAGTACTAGTTTAGAAAGAACAGCCTGGACATTTATTTTGAGAACAAGTGTTTTGGTATATTGGCAAGCTAGAAGGGCATTAATGCCTGTGCTTGAAACATTTGTATGTATGTATGTATGTATATATAGCAAAGGTTCATAGGTTGGTACTAGGCTATCGGGCCTATACAAGCCTAGCCATAACAATTCCCTGACTATTTCTTCCCACACTATTTACTTCCCTGGACCCCTGTCTAGCAGGGTGTTAGAAAAATGTGTATTTGAATACATGAGAAATGCTAGTTTAAAAGCAAAGTAGTATATAATGCATTTTATTCTATTAATCATATAATAGTAAAATTAATTCATGTCTAAATGTGAAGTAGTTTTGAAACTGCAGTGTGGCTTGAAGCAAGGCTGATCTCTGACCCTGGCAGAATGCTAGCTTAGCAAGTTTTAATGTTTATGCTTTTCACAAGTGATTATCTGCTGGCTCAGGAAATTAAATGTGTGAAATAATGAAATCTTCTGCTCTTTCCTGTTGGAATGATGTGGCCTCGTATATGTGTTACTTAGATAGCACGCAGCTGTGTGAGAAAGTGTAACAGAACAAAGACATGCATTAAAAGACTGAAGCTGCTATTGTATTCGAACTGATATGAAACCTTGAATAAGTAACTTTACAGAAAGACATTATGACTGACCAGCTGGATAGCAAGGCCGTATTGTATCTAAAGGAAAAGTTTTTTTATTTGTGCAGCATCAGCAGACTTAATGAATGTAGAATTGTAAGCTAAAGTGATGTAGATGCCCTGTGACATATCACGTCAGAAAGGTGGGCATAGCTAAATGTTAAACCTATATAAAATTGTGTGCTTCCTGTTTCATGTCAGACAAAATTTTGTACTTGTACGTTTTTTGCCTCCTGGTGTACACTAGTAAACTTTTGAATCTGAACCTCCTGTGTATTGAATTCTTAATTTTATTTAACAGTTTGGTCCTTCGGACCGGAATTCCCTTGGTAAGCTGCAGATCAGAGCGTATCGGTGGTCGAATACTGCGCAGGAGAAGTTACCGAAATGGTTCTTCTTGAGTGAAAAGACCTCCGATTGAATTGTTGTGTGTAAAGAGGCTGGCCACCTTCTGATCTGTGGCTGAAAAGCGGAACTTGAACGATTTTCAATACCGGAGGCTCAGGTAGGAAGAATTTGCCTTTTTTCTGTTTTAGATCAGGGACTAGGTTACAGTATATTGCTGTCAAGATTTGTTTTGCAGATCAGGGACAAAAGGAAGTACTGTATATTTGGTCATAGATCAGGGTAACAGAATAAGGTAGACAGTTATTCTAGATAAACTGTAAACAGGAACTAAGAACTTGATATCACGTGATAAAAAAGGGTTACGTAACATTTTCTTTGACATGGGTAATCAGTGCACTAAAACCTCGCGAGATCCGCCCTTAACCGAAGACGCAAAATACATGCAATTACAACGTTCTGATAACGTTAGGTATTATACGAAATGGGTTAATAAATATGAATTTGATGGTAAACTACATAAAACTTCACTAGTTAAACTCCTTAAACAGCTTAAATCTGATGCAGGAGGTCAGGCAAAAAAGCAACACCGACTAGGCATTCTTCAAGCACACAGGTGGATTGAGGAAGCAAATCGTACAGAACAGAAGCTTAAAAATTCAAAAACATTATTTTTAGACAAAGAGGATAATAACTTGGTAATAGCGACAGCTCCTCCTCCTCCTCCTTTACCCCCTCCCTTACCCTTTTCAGGATATGAAGCGAGTGGACAGGCTGGTCCACCTCCGCGTTATCCTGAAGTTTCAGTAAAACCACAACCATTTGTTAGAGATCCTATTGAGACTAGTTCCCGAACACGTAAAACACATAGGGACACAGAACCATACCAAATAGAGAGAAATCTACAGGATGAGAGTGAGGAAGAAATATGCCCACTTATAGAAGTTCCAATTCCTCAGGCAGGACAGGAAGGGCAGGATCCAGCACTCTTAGTATATAGACCATTGACACTGGAGGACATCCGGAAGGCTACTGAGGGAATCCCCCATCCGAAAGTTAATTTTACGAAAATTTTAGAAGATTTACAAGGCATGAGGTTAAGTTACCACTTGAATGGGGAAGAAGTAGAAAAAGTAGTAAGACAAATTATAGGTCCAGATTGGCACATGATTTGTGGCACCTGGAATCCTCGTAATGCAGAGCTTAGACCACTCCCACATAGTGATGCAGAGTTAGACAACAGAGTGAAAGGTCTGACAGACCGAATCTCTGAGAAATGGAAACCTAGAGCAGACTGGACTTGCATTAATCAATGCATACAACAGGAAAATGAGACAATAGATGGATATTATGCTAGATTATTAGAATGTTTTAATAATCATAGCGGTATGTCGGTTCCTGAGAAGCAAACAAATGATTCCCTGTATGAACAACAATTAAAAATGCATTTTTGAAGGGTTGCATTGCACCTATTAGTAGCTTCATTACGAAGCATATGATAGATCATCGAACAGGGAGGCTACAAGCCTTACTCGAATACGCTAGACATGCTGAGAGACATTTTAATAGTAAAAAGAAAAAGAAGGCACAAGTCTTCACTGCTGAAGACGGAGCTGAAGTATTTGTATTACAGTCAAGTAAAAAGGGCAAGAAAAATACCCAGGGAAACAAACAGTCTGATAAACGATCAGAAGATTTTGAAGAGAGGAAAAAGAGAGGTGAATGTTTCAAATGCGGGAAAAAAGGGCATCTAGCAAGGGATTGTAGGCAAAACAAAAAGGTAATTACAGAAGATAAAGGAGATGAGGACTGACTATATGATAGTGAGGATACGTCAAGTGAAAGTTAGAAATCATCAGGAAAAGGTAAGAAACAAAAAGCAAATGTAAATGTGATAGAAGGAGTAGAGGAAGTGCAAATAGATATGGAGGATGAAGAAAGTGAAATTTTGGACTTAGCATTATTGAGCTTAGAGCTCTACTTAGCGGATACGAAACCGGAAGTTACACTTCTGGTGGAGGGAAGGGAAGTCAAATTCCTGTGCCACTCAGGAGCGTCACGGACTTTGATACACCCCTCCAAGTTACCAGAACATTCTGAATCACCTGATTATATACTAGTAAAAGCCGAAATGGACAGCTATACAGGGAACCACTTTCCCATGATGTAGCAATAACTGACCCTGTTTCAGGTATGACCCAGAGAAGTAAAATAGTTGTTTCTGCAAAGTGTCCAGTAAACCTATTGGGCAGGGACCTTATTCAGATATTTGGCATAGCAGTAGTTACAACTGTACAAGGTATGGAGGCACAGAGACAAATAGATACCTTTGTAGTGCGAACGGAGGGTGAAACTTTTTACTAGTACAGCCAGGACCTAATCACGACTGGTCCAGGGGCAGTAACCGAGGAACTGATGAACGTAGCCATCAGTAAAGCCCCCTCCCTTGACACTGATCGACAGCATTTGTTTCACTGTACTCTATACTACTGTACTACACCAGGACCTGATAGAGAATATGAGCAAGAATTGTTTAGAAATCGTGCAACTAGATTGGTTTTGCGTACTTTGTACTGGGATACTGAAGGGAACAGTGTAGTTAGCTGTTCGTTACCTCAAGAATTCCTTGCATTGTATAGATCAAATCGGTTACCACATGTCAGCTTGACAAAGAACAAAAGTGTCAAATGGGCAGATTTAGGAGAAAAAGTAACAAGATGGGAGAAACAGACTGATTTAGAATTATCAGAACAAGGGATACAAAAACAAAAACTGAACTGGTTGACACAGACACATCCAGCTGTACACTTGCAATATAGCGAGGACAGCTGATTAGCATTCTTGTTAGAAGAAGAAGAAAAGACCTTGTGTGAAATTCCAACTCTCTGGTCAACAGGCAAGTCAGATGTAGGACTTATTCGAACAGCAGGACCAGTTACAATTACCCCAAAGTCAGCTTTTAGACCACAGAAAAGACAATACCCTTTGAGAAAGGATGCAGAAATAGGAATTAAGCCTATAATAGCAGCATTACTCAAAGAAGGAGTACTGGTAGAATCTCCTGATTCACCATGTAATACACTCCTATTTCCTGTTAAAAAGGCAAACAGGGAATGGCGGATGGTACAAGATTTACAAGCTGTAAACAATGCAGTAATACCTAGAGCACCCACGGTGCCAGACCCACATACGTTGTTAAATGATTTAGAACCGCAACAGAAGTATTTCTCTGTGGTAGATATTAGCAATGCTTTCTTTTCAATACCTATACATCCTGATAGTCAATATTGGTTTGCATTTACATTTCAGGGTAAAAGGTATACATATACTCGACTACCACAGGGATATTGTGAGAGCCCAACAATTTTTGCACAAGAAATGGCTAGCAACCTGGCAGGATTTACCCCACCGGAGGTAGTCAAATTCTACTTTATGTAGATGACATCTTGCTAGCAGCCCCCACCCAGCAACAGTGCAGGGAGGATACAGTAGCATTACTGAAATTTTTAGCAACACAAGGACACAAAGTAAACAAAAGTAAGTTACAACTTTGGAGAAAACAAGTTAGATACCTAGGATATGTAATATCCAATGAAGGTAGAATACTAGATGAGGAAAGAAAAACAGCGATTTTGCAAGCACCCAAACCAACAACCAAGAAAGAAATGATGTCTTTCTTAGGTACAACTAATTTTTGTCGGAGCTGGATACCAAATTATGCTTTGGAATCTGCTCCACTGACTGATTTGATATATAAGACACCAATGGCAGCACAAGATATTTTACAATGGACAACTGAAGCAGAAACGGCTTTCTGCAGGTTGAAGCAGTTGATAGCTTCTTCATTAGTTTTAGGACTTCCAAATTATCACAAACGTTTTTTTCAGACCGTAGATTGTAAGCAAGGATATATGACGTCAGTACTGATGCAACAACATGGGGACAAGCAACGCCCCATAGCCTACTATTCATCACAGTTAGACCCAGTGGTGCGATCTTTGCCTCACTGTGTGCAAGCAGTAGTTGCAGCCGCAATGGCAGTACAGGCTTCGGCCTCAGTGGTGTTATTCCACCCTCTCACATTGAGAGTGCCTCATGCAGTTGCAATAATTTTACTGCAAGAGAAAGTGGCATACCTTTCTCCTGCTAGACATCTTTCATGTATGACTATACTTCTGAGCCAACCTCATATGACAATTGAACAATGTACGACATTGAATCCATCAACATTACTTCCAACTCCTGCGGAGGGCACACCACACAGCTGCCTGCAGGAAATTGAACAATTAGCTTTACCTAGGCAAGATCTTACAGATATGCCCTTGGATAATGCCGAGGTGACATATTACGTGGACGGCTCATGCAGAAGGGGTCCTACAGGGAAGAATCTGGTAGGGTATGCAGTAGTTACAGACACTGAAATTTTAGAAGCTCAATCCTTACCACACAACTTATCTGCACAAGCAGCAGAATTGATAGCTTTGATGAGGGCATGTACTTTAGCAAAAAACAAAAGTGTGAACATATATACTGATAGTCAGTATGCTTTTTCTACAGTACATGTATTTGCACAACAATGGAAAAATAGAGGAATGATAACATCCAGTGGAAAACCTATTAATCATGCGCAATTTATTTTGGAGTTATTAGAATCTATTCAGTTACCTACCAAAGTAGCTATTTGTAAATGTGTAGCTCATACAAAACAGCAGGACAAGATTTCGAAAGGCAATGCACGAGCTGATGCAGCTGCAAAGCAAGCAGCCTCAGACTCAGAAACTTTACTTTTAAATGAGGAATTACAACCCTCTGAGATTTTAGATTTAGACATGTTAAAAACAATGCAGATGCTTACTACAAAAGCAGAAAAACAAAAATGGGTAAAACGAGGTGCAATTCTTGAGAATGGACTGTACATTTCCAAAGAAAGAAAACCGATATTGCCATCTAATTTATTTAGATATGCAGCTTTGTTGAGCCATGGGCAGTGCCATGTCTCAACAGGGGGGATGGTACAGTTAGTAAATCAAATATTCCAAACATACGGACACACAAACTACACAAAAAAATTTTGTGCAGCTTGTCATACTTGTAACAAGCATCATGCACAAGGAGCATTTAAAACCAAGCAAAGAAGTTTTCCTATACCAACATACCCGTTCCATACTATTTGTATGGATTTCATAGAATTGAATAAATGTGAAGGGAAAAAGTTTTGTTTAGTTATTGTAGACATGTTTTCTAAATGGTTAGAAGCTTTTCCAACCAAAAACCCGGATGCAGCAACAGTGGCGAAAGCCCTGATAAAAGAAGTAATCCCTAGATTTGGCATTCCGGAGAGGATTTATAGTGACAATGGCACGCATTTTGTGAATCAGTCAATCCATCAGCTTGGGAGATTTTTTGGTATCTCCTTAAAGAACCATTGTGCTTACCACCCACAGTCAGCAGGACTGGTGGAAAGGTACAATGGTACCTTAAAAAACAAGTTAAGGAAGCTAGTAGAAGAGACCCAAAAGAATTGGATATACTGTCTGCCTTTAGCTCTGCTGAGTATGAGAATGGTTCCAAATGTAAAGGGTTTAACTCCCTTTGAAATGATTTTTGGGAGAGCATATTATGTGCCTCAGTGGAAAGCTCTCATGCCTGCAGAGCAGGAGGCTGACAGTTCATTAGCTAGTTATATGAGGAAACTGTTAACAAATAAATCTGTTTTGCAGTTTAACTCTTTTTCAGATAAGGAACAGACCAGACCGGTGGAAGCAGTCTTGGCTCCTGGGACATACGTCTGGCTGAAAGTGACGAAAAGGAAGAATTGGGCGAGTCCAAAGTGGGAGGGACCATACCAGGTTCTGTTGGCAACGCCTACTGCAGTTCGAGTGGCCGAGGGGAAGTCCTGGGTTCATTTGACGCATTGTAAACCGGTAAAGAACTTTCAACTTGATAAAAACTTTGTGACTGATACACAACCAGACCGAGATGGCCAAAAACAAAGCGAATAGAAGTTTAGATCAACCCAGAGATGTTGCATAATCATTTTGTTGTGTGTACATTTATTAATTGTAATTGTGACAATTTTCCTCTTGCTGTGGTTTATCCTACACACAACCACACAAGTGAAGGTGGGAAGGCGTGATGAAACGTCTATAGACTGGCATCCAAATTTTAACACATACCTGGCCATGAAACGTGTGTATGCAGAGACTATGAATATTTCATATTGCTGGGTTTGTACAGCTATACCAACAGCATATGGAGGACTGGTAATGTCCGCTGTCCCTTTGGGGATAAATGAGACTTGGGAGAATTTACTTTTTGACACAGGAACTGTGAGATCACAGGACAAAATAGCTTTATTTTTACCTGTCACACAAAAAGGAGTTGTATGTTTCTATAAAAATGACACTCTCCAGGTGGGCTGGAGCAATTGCAATATAACCATATCTTACCGATGTTATATTAAGAATAGTAATGGCAATACTTTTTGCAATACTAATTATGACTCATATTTAAACTCATTGAAAACAACTATGAGTGACATTCAAAAAAATCCAGTTTTGTTTAAACAATTGTCAGTTATAGATCAGAAAATGTTTCATGCAGGGCTGATGTGTATTAGTACTAAAGTAGAAAACTGTTATTTTATTTGTGGGAAAAAGGCATATAAATGGTTACCTGAGAATTGGTCCGGCAGTTGTTTTTTGGGTTACTTGGTTCCGGCAATAAGACATACTGCAGAATTACCTTTGGGTAAGATACGGAACGTAAGGGAAACAGCTCGAAAATCCAAAGGTCCAGTTAAGAAACCTGTGAATCCAGTTGGGAAGATTGAAGCTGGTTGGAAAGACCATAATTCAGTAAAAGACAAAAGCGAATTGACTCATATGGACTTGAGTGACAGTGTTATATCCTGGGCAGGAATACTCCCAGCCTATGGAGCAGTCAAATCGATCTGGGAGCTGAGGAAGTTGTTGAAACTTCTCGAAGTAATGAGTAATGCAACTTTTTCTGCCCTAGAACTGGTAACTGATGAACTGAATGCAATGAGAACTGTTGTGTTACAAAATTGGATGGCTCTTGACTTCACCCTAGCGGCGAGAGGTGGTACGTGCGTGCTTATCAAAGAAGAATGCTGTGCTTTTATTCCTGACAATCGTCATGAGATAAATAACCACCTAGAGGTAATTCAGCAAGTATCAGCCATGACTGAACCAGGCCCAAACCCACTGACGGACTTTTTCCAGAATCTATTTGGGGGTGGGGTTCCATCCTAATGAATATCCTGATTGCCATTTGTGTGGGTATACTTCTAATAGGAGCATGTGTATGCTGTGGAATTCCCTGCATGAAAAGATTAATCAAAGATTTTCTTGATGTATCTGTTACTGAAACTTTCTACCAAGATATTGAAATTGAAAGATTGATCTCAGATGACGCTTTCTCTGAAGTATAGATTGAATGACTCACCTAGCTGAAAATCCTGAGTGGAAAAGGCTAGGAGATGAAATCACACTATGCATACTTCAAAATAGAATAAAAAGTATTAATAGGGGGAAAATGTTAGAAAAATGTGTATTTGAATACATGAGAAATGCTAGTTTAAAAGCAAAGTAGTATATAATGCATTTTATTCTATTAATCATATAGTAGTAAAATTAATTCATGTCTAAATGTGAAGTAGTTTTGAAACTGCAGTGTGGCTTGAAGCAAGGCTGATCTCTGACCCTGGCAGAATGCTAGCTTAGCAAGTTTTAATGTTTACGCTTTTCACAAGTGATTATCTGCTGGGTCAGGAAATTAAATGTGTGAAATAATGAAATCTTCTGCTCTTTCCTGTTGGAATGATGTGGCCTTGTATATGTGTTACTTAGATAGCATGCAGCTGTGTGAGAAAGTGTAACAGAACAAAGACATGCATTAAAAGACTGAAGCTGCTATTGTATTTGAACTGATATGAAACCTTGAATAAGTAACTTTACAGAAAGACATTATGACTTACCAGCTGGATAGAAAGGCTGCATTGTATCTAAAGGAAAAGTTTTTTTATTTGTACAGTATCAGCAGACTTAATGAATGTAGAATTGTAAGCTAAAGTGATGTAGATGCCCTGTGACATATCACGTCAGAAAGGTGGGCATAGCTAAATGTTAAACCTATATAAAATTGTGTGCTTCCTGTTTCATGTCAGACAAAATTCTGTACTTGTACGTTTTTTGCCTCCTGGTGTACACTAGTAAACTTTTGAATCTGAACCTCCTTAATTTTATTTAACACAGGGTGACTGATGTGATCCCAGGAGTAAATTTCCAATCGTCAAGGTTTCTTTTGAAAAGGGCCAAAGAGGCACTCTGCTTGACATGTATGGGCAGTCTATTCCAGAGTCGGGGGAGTCTCTGGGTCAGGAACCTATCCCTCCAGCATGTTTTGTTTATTGTGATGACAGGGTTTAGATCCATGGAGCGTGTGGCTCTAAGGGATTGGGATTTCTTTAAGTGTAGCATGTCCAACAGCTCTGGGTTTGACATGGCCTTGTATGTTAAGCAGAGATCACCTCTGAGTAGACGATATGGGCTAGAGTATAGATGGAGTTTTTTAAGGCAGTCAGCATAGGGCATCTACTTTAGGCATTGGATTCTTTTAGTGAGGTATTTCTGTGGCCTTTCCAGTTGTTGCAGATGTCTTGAGAGGTACATACCAAATGGGGCATTGTATTCTATAATGGGTCTAATGAGGGATGAGTACAGTGGGACAATGACCTCCTTTTTCTGGATGAAAAGCCCTTAGTGATGAGGTGTGCCACATAGAAGGATTTCTTGACTGTTGTGGAGATGTGGTTATCGAAGGTGAAACCACTGTCCACCTGTGTCCCTTAGTCTCTTATCACACTTTCGGTGTTTAGTGTACTGCCACCTATGTGGTAATTCACGGGTACATGTTTTTTCCCAAAGGGGATAACTATACATTTCTTGGCATTAAACTTGAGCCCATGGCTCTAGCACCAAGCATCTGTTTCTGTAAGGCCCTTTTGTAGAGTATCCACATAATTTGGGGATTTAATAATGGCTTCCAGTTTGCAGTCATCTGCTAACTTTGTTAGCCAGAGTCCCTTAGTGTTGGCCTGTACTTCAGAGAAGTAGATGCCAAACAAGAGCGGTCTCAGGACTGAACCCTGAGGTACTCCACTTGTCACTTGTCTGGAGCTGGATTTGGAGTCGGCTACCTTTACAGTGTGGGTTCTGTCAGTAAGCCAGTTGGCAACCCATCAAGTAACGTAGGGATTAATGCTCATCTTAGTAAGTCTATCTAGGATTCCAGAGTGGGGGATGTTGTCAAAGGCCTTGGTGAGGTCCACAACTCCAAACTCCAGATGTTGCTTTCATGTATACTTCCCCATGTAAGTTGTGTCTTCTGTCTCATGTTGCTTTCATGTATAATTCCCCATATAAGTTGCATCTTCTGTCTCATTTTTCATGTTTCTGGAGTCTTCCAAGCAAGCTCCAGCTCACCTATTCTGAATCCCTAGTTGAGAAATGAAATTTGTGATTGTAGATCTCCTGGCTGCTTCCTTTCATATCAGCACAGCTGAATGTGAGCCCACAAAAGGCCTATTGTCATCAACTAACAAACTAACTAAACATAACTGGCAATTAGTGCTTGCCTAGTTATTTTAAGTATACTCCTATTCTATACTGCAGCACACTTTAAGGCATATTACACGTTTTCTTTGCTCAAGATGTGCATGTGTGTAATATACACATGAGCGTTCAGTGTTCTGTAAGGCAATTCTTTTGTCCGCCTCCTGTGATAGGCATCTTATTATCTGTCACTCCATATGGTTACCCTCCCTACTATCTCAACATAGCTAAAGCATTTCAGTCGGTTCCTCACTGGGTGACTATATGCATTCTACATATACTAAATATCAATGTAGATATTACAAGATGGATGGACAATGGGTTACATGAATGAACTGGTTGCATAAAAAATCGTGATTCCTGTTCTGATGTCAGATCTGCCAAGGTCAGGATTCCTCAAAGTTAATTTATTTGATCTGTTTTCTTTGCATTATTTATGTCCAAATTTACTTTAAAAGGTAACATTTGAATCACTATGTTTGCAGATGACATTAAAATTGAGTGTATTGTCACCACCATAACTGACTAAGCAAATTAGAGGAATTTATGGACTTGATTAACCTTTGGTCTGTACAAAGTCATATGGCATTTATTGCTAAAAAATCTTAAGTTCCTCATTTTGGTGTGAACAAGCAAAATACCTGTACATGCCAAATAATATTATTTTATCTAGCAAGTACAAAATTAGTGATTTGGGATTAGTAATCGATAAAAGTATTAGCTTTGATGCCAATGTTTCATTTATTATTAGCAAGTGTTATGCTACTTTTAGAGATATATTGCACTGCATTACAAGCAGAGATGAAAGGATGCTTATCCCACTTTATAAAACAGTGGTGAGATCAAATTTCTGTTTTCCATAAATTACAGACTGGTTAGGGGTGACTTAATTCTTATTTAAAATTTCTTAATAATGTGACTTTGGTTGCAACACTGAGTGTTGAGTTTAGACATCATAATTTTGACACTAGGAATAAGTATGCTCTAGATGGCATCCCAGTTGTTAGGGTAGCATTAAAAAGTGTTTCATTTTGCTTCAAGGCCATTAAGACTGCGGAATTCATTACCTTTGATGATTAAAAGTGCCAACTGTCTTTTATCCTTTAAAACTGGTGGATGACTGGGTGGGGAGAAGGGCATATGACCCTATACAAACTGGTTAAAAACTCTTGGAAGGCCTCCATGTGTCTTACAGTTGATATACTGAACATTGAATTTCTGTATGTGCTCATGGAGTTTACTACATGTACACACATCATATTGAGCAATGAAGTATAAATATTTGCATAACGGGCAGTTAATTCGTGAACCATTTATACCAGCTCTAGTGGAGTCAGGTGACAAAGGTTCAATTTGCAGTTCAGATGTCTGTTGGAGTTGGTGTGGGGAGGGTGGACATAGCCATTCTAGGGGATGGGATGGAACAGGCACCAGATTGTGATATCTCCTCAAAGAAGGGAGCAGGAGATGTAGATGTCACTTGGAATAGGTGCAATGGGGTGTTCAGCTGACCTATCTACTGCTTGGCAGAATCTTGCGTTTATGGGTGTATGGAGAAATGCACTGACATGGGGGTAGGTGTAGTGGTCTCTTTTGTGACACTGGTCACATATCACCCTACCCAGAGGAGATGGTAGGGTCATCATTACAAATATCTTCATTGCAAAGATTCTGTTGAAGATACAACCATGCTGGCATCCAAATGATGGCTGATCCAGCTGGCTCTCAGTGGGGGGAAAAAACAGCTGATGGATGACAGGGAGAGTTGGTAGTCAACAGGCATGATGGGAAAAGGCTCACAGGAAAAAAATAGAAATCACTTTGCTGTGCAATGAAGTTATTGCATAACTGAATGATTCACTGCAACACTGAAATAGGCTCAGCACATGTGAACATTTAATTTGCAATCAGCTGGAGTCTTGGAGATTGAGGAATCCGCATACAAATATTTTCTGTACACTAAAACTGGGATCAATGAAGCTGAAGGGTCAAACTACCTTCAACATGAGCACTTTAATGAAGAAACTGGGAATACGGGATATAGAACATGGAATATGGGAAAAGAACATGGAAGGGGCTAACCTACACACAAGTATTTCCTTTTATTATTACATAGGTGACATGGGAAGGGTCTACCTCAGATATAGGACAATTCAGCCTAGAGTATTATGGCAATGAGCTACCAACAAGCTTCGCCCTAAATGCTTGGGGTTATCTCTCTGTCTCAGTCTACTTAGTTTGTGACTGTGGTTGAGTTTCATAACCAAAGTTTCCAAACTTCTACAGAAATTGGACATCAAATTACTTGGAAAGCTTTGTTAACAACAAGCATTAATAAAAATAAAAATATAAGTACATATGACCATTTATTTATATAATTATTGCAAGACAGGAAAATGGGAAGGGAGGCTAATCTAGGCATGAATATGTAGTTATAATATTACAAGGAGGAGGTAAGAGCAAGGCTACACTAGGAACAAACATTCCTAATAATAGCACAAGGTACAGGTGGGTGGCAGACTACCTTAGAGAAACATTTTGTATTATATTATAAGGTGCAGGTGAGATAAAGGCTACTCTAGGCAAAAAGAAGGTGGAGGTAGATGGTAAACCAACTGACATGAGCATCTCCTTTATAATATTATACTACAGGGGGACTGAAGGTAAGAGGATGCTAACCTAGGCAAGCATTTCCTTATAATAAGACAAGGTAAAAGTAGGAGGATGGACTACCATAGCATTTCATTATAATAGTATAAGGTGGAGGTAGGTGGCAGATTAACTTAGAGATGCATTTCATTTTAATATTACAGAGTGAAGGTAGGAGGGTGAACTACACTAGACACAAGCATTTCTTTATATTACAAGGTGGAATTATGAGGGGGGGTTATTCATGCACAAGTCTTCCTTTAAATTGTACAAGGTAGAAGTGGGTGGTGGGCAGCCTTGGACAAATATGCCCTTATAATATTACAAGGTTTACATGTGTGATGGTGGGAGGGGGGGGCAACCATAAACACAAACATTTAATTATAATAATGGGAAGTGGGAGGGGACTAACCAGGACTAAAGCATTTATTTTTATTATTAAAACTAACAACTCAAGAGACAAAAAAGAGACTACTCTAGACATGAGCATGCTCCTCTCAACTATACTTAACTTTACAAAATATCCCTGATATTGCCTCATATTTTTGCCCTGTTCCTCATAAAATGTTTGATTTCCCGATAAATCACTGAGGATTACAGACAACTAATAATGTCAGACATTGAAATGTTATCTTATTTTTCAGAAAATTCATATTTATGTAAAATCTATTGTTCTATTGACTTTTTAAGTAAATTAGTGTAATATTAAAAAATGTCCTGATTTTGGGCATTTGTCTCACCATTGTTTTTAGCTTTGTCCAGAATACTTGAGAAAATAAGTTGAGGGGTTCTTCAGAAACTCAAGAAGATGGTGAAAGGATTATTATTCAGACACAGGGAAGATAAATGGGGAAAATGTGAACTTAACTGTGCAACATTGTACAAAAGGAACATCAATATGAGTTATAACGAGTGCAGCCAGTCAGAGTCCATAGCAGCATCTTCTTCTGCCACCAAGGGTAACAAAGTATCTGTTCATAATTTATGCAGCTCAGTCTCCTCAGTTCAGTCCTTGTAAGTTCTGAATCATTACTGCACCATGGACTGGAGCTACTTTTCATATTTTCATGACTCCCAGGCAGTTTATGAAAAGTTCATGACCTCAGTTATAGGAGCTACATAAAATACTTTTGCTAGTTTTATAGCAGATGTAGGAATACAGAGTCCTGTTAAGTGAATGCATTCCTGTTTTTAATGGCATTGTCTTCTGTGAATGTGCTGATAACTGGAGTTTTGGTGTAAGGAAGCTGAATGGGCTCTTAAGTATAAGTATTTGTCCCTGTATCACCACCAGGGCATCACTAAGAGTTAACCATTTTAAAGCCCTGTACCACTCAGTCTTAATGGAATAATGGGGGGAATTTAATAAAGCCTTTATGGACTTTTTTTTCCATGTAGGCATAGTGGCACACTGCTTACATGAAAGTAAGCAGGTGTGCAATCCAGTAAATAGAGCTGAGTGGTGCGCACAAGCGTGTCAACACGGAAGTATCTGTGACATGCAAAACACCTGATAAGCAGGTGAACTACATGCAAATGAGGGAGGTAGAGTGATCCAGGAAGCAGATAGGCAGTCTTGCAGACAACGTGTTAGTGTCTGTAGTGTACATGGAAAAAGTCTGTACAGGATGTAAAAAAAACAACAGGGGCCATAAAAGCACAGATAGATGGGCAGAAATAGCATAGCAGAGACAGAAATGTGCAAAACTATCCACTGTGTGTCCAAAACCGTATGGTAAATAATGTAAAATAACTTTATATTTTTTAATAATCTGGGTATGTTTGCACAGTGCGTCACAGTGTGCAAACATATCATTATGAAAAAAAAATGTTAAAAGTGTAAAAATGAAATTTAGCAGTATGTGACAGTAATGTATTATAGGAGCCTGCATGGAGTATCTACAGTGTTGGAATGGTTATGTTGCTAAGAGGTAGTGCCTGGAACTGTGTTGTTTTCAGGTTGTGTGCACAGATCCATATGCAAATGAGCTGGGTTACTGAATAGCACAAATGGGCATCTGTGTGTACAGATCCCATCCATGTAGGCACAGAACCATGTTGGTGTCCACAGAAGAGGTAGCCAAAAGCAAAGGAGGTGTGTTTGAGGACTTGTTAGCTCACTGGATCTCAGCGGTGACTGTTTTCCTGACATGCCACTGTGCTCAGCAGGGGGGGGGGTGTTCAGTGTTTGCTAAGCTTTTTTTTACCTACAGGGCGTGTGTTCCATCATGTTTGAGCATGTTTGCGTGGTGTGCCGCAGTGCTGAGCATGACCTTTCTTGAGGACATGTACACTGAGTGCTGAGCACTGTTTACCTTCGCAGTGAGTGTTTGTATGGCATGCCACAGTGCTGAGCAAAGAAGGCTGTTAAAAAAAAATAGGCTGAGAAAGGCAATGATATCTTAATTACTGATGACCTCTGTTTCACTGAAACTAGGGCCATTAATAGTCCTTAATGATGTACTTGGCAGGTGGAATGCATCATAGGTAGCCAATCACACATGCTGCACCTACAGCAGAGCAATATAAAGGTTGCATACACTCTACAATCTGATTTCACCCTCACACTCTGGACCATTGGAGTACAGACTTGGGAGTTTTAACTGAAGGAATGCTAGGGGCTGCTGCAGGTCTGCTACATATGTATGTGCTAGATGCTGAGGTCAATGCTGCTGATGCTGCTGCTGACTACAGGCCTAGACTGAGAAGGAGAAGAGTGTTCAGGCCCAGAGTAACTTTCCAGGAACTACATGAGCTGGAGACTGTAGAGTGCTACAGGGTGGAGAGGGACATACTACAAGAACTCACTGAGCTCTATTGACCCCAACTCAGACCAAGAGCCAACAAAGGGGAACCCATCCCAGTGGAAACAAAGTTATATGTAGCTCATAGGATACTACCTGCAGCTACTTTCCAAAGCCCACCTGGGAATATGATGGGGGTCTCACAGACATCAGCATCCAGAGTACTCCACCAGTTACTGGATGCCATGCTACCACATGCCAGTGAGCACATTTATTTTCCCTTCACCCCTGAGGTGAGGACCAGCAGCAGGCAACACTTATACCATGTAGCACACTACCCTGAAGTACTGGGTGTCATAGATTGCACTCATGTACACATCATGACACCACCCGGTGAGGAGGGTAGAATTTATGTCAACTGCAAGGAATACCACTCCATCAACTGCCAGGTTGTGTGCAATGCCCAGGGCATTATCATGAATGTGTGTGCTGGCAGCCCTGGCAGTTATCGTGACTCCCATATCTGCCATGCATCACAGCTCTACCAGATGTTTGCTGGGGGGGACATCCCACCTGGCCATTTACTGGGGGATGCTGACTACGCACTTTAACCATGGATGATGACACCCATCAGAAATATACACACACCCACAGAAGAATGCCATAATGAGGCACACACACACAAGCTAGGAACATCATAGAGCATGTGTTTGAGCTGCTAAAGTTACAGTTCTAGTGCCTCGCTATATCTGGTGGAGCCCTGCAGTATTTTCCAGCCACATGTGTGCACATGTTCACAGTATGTGCCATGCTACACAATATGACCCTGTGGAAACAGCTGCAGCAGGATCAGCCCAGGGAAGGGATACACATCCCCCACCAGTGCCAAAGTCACCACAGCCACACCCACAGGGGACTCTACAGAGGAAACCCCTGAGGTTGTCCCTATAGGCAGACATAGGCATGCCCAGTATGCCCTGACCTTGGCCAAGACACAATGCATAGCACATGCACTGACAATCTAGGGCCCTAGGGACTGACTCCTTACTCTTACTCACATACATATTAGTAAAAATGATGACAGCCAGCCCACATAACCTGTACCTAACCATGTATTGGCTGTATACTGAGTACATCAGACAGAGTCAGCCCCGAACTACAAGTCTGTCAACTGCTGCATTCGCAAGCTAAGTCACATACCTATTCACCACTTGTAAGGGGTACTAGCATATGGTAGTATACATATGGACCTGCCACATGTATGCAAGGGAATATAGTGGGTTATTGGGCTACTTGGGAAACTCTAACAGCCACTTGGGCCAACAGGTATTCTGTCTAATAGTATGTACTCCATGATATGCACTAGGCCACATGGTTGAAAATGCCACTACATTATTCAAGGGAGATGGCAAACAGTGGAGTCACACGACAGTCGCACAACTGTCTATGCCACCAGAGCATGGGCTGGTCGTCCCCCACCACCAGCACATCAGTGTACCCATACAACTGTTGTAACAGTAAATCTACAATGATATATCAGCATACCAGCCAATTCCAGGGCTGTGACATAGAACCTGGCCACACGTTCTATGTCTCACTTAACACAGGGGTGGCAATGTATGTATGTATGTATGTATGCTGTTGACTGTGTGATGAATGACGCATCCCTGTCTGGCAGCCTGTATGGCTCAGTAGGCTAGGGACATTAGCATGGGTGATGGTGTTGATGGTTTGAATCTGGCAGTATCCAAATCCTTTGCATGTGAGGGAGTCATATGATGGTGTCCCCACAGACTGTCATACCCCTCAATCTGTTAATGCATGAAAGCTGGACAAAGCAAGAGAGAATGGGGGGACAAAGAGCCAAAACTAGAGACAGACATTCAGCTGCTCTGATTCACCTAGAAGGTGGCTAGTATGAAAGCGTGCCTGCATCAGTACAGCATATCTGAAGGATATAAAGTCCAACACTCAAATATTTGTCTGTAATTAGTACTATTTACTGACTGCCTTATACAACATTTTACTGGAACACCACAAATGTATAAGGAACAGGCCAGATATATGGGGTAAAAGTCTGGACATTATGTCAAAATGTGTACAGTGAGAGGCATACCTCTCAACTGTATAGATTTTTGCAGAATGCCCAGATTTTTGCCTCATATATTTAGTCCGTTTTTCATAAAATTGTGGTTAAGTGGCAAATTAGTGGCAAATCATTAAAGACTGAAGTTAAAAAATAATGATAGGCATTTGAGTTTCAGATGTCATACCCTTCAGAGAATCCATGATAAAGCAAAACCTATTTGATCAACTTTCTAAGTTTGTAAGTGCAATATTAAAAAGTTGTCCCTATTTTTGGACTTTGTCCCACTGTTATTAATGGCTTTGTCCAAATTTCTTGCTGTAAGAAGTTGAGAGGTATGATGAGAGATATGCAGACTCTCACCCTGTATGTGGTGTTACATTATGTACCCCAGTCGCATATTAATTACAGCACACAAACGGGTAATGCCGTGGACAATGTCAGGGAAATGCTGTACTGCTGAAACAGGTGCAGCTGCCAATGTATGGAGCACACAAAATCCCTGCCTTAAGTACAGGTAGCTCTGACTTGGAGTCACCTTGTAAGTACCAACAGTCACACTGGGCATTCTCCTACACTTAGCTAATCTGAGTGCAATTCTGTTGCCTCTTCTTCAGAATGACCTGCTATCAGGAAATATATCTGTACATACAAACAGCTACCTCTACATATCTCTCTGACCCTATCCTCCTCCAGCATGTGTAGTGTACCTATCAGGATGTACCCTATATACATATAATACCTATATATATATATATATATATATATATATATATATATATATATATATATATATATATATATATATATATATATATATATATATATATATATATATATTTTTTTTTTTTACAATGATATATAGAATCACAGCATATATCTACAGAAGTCATACACATAACGTACACACACAGCAACATTTATAGAAACATATACACACACACACACACACACATATGTATATATATATATATATATATATATATATATATATATGTGTGTGTGTGTGTGTGTGTGTGTGTGTGTAGGGGGGGTGTATGGATTTCCCCACATACCATCAGAATGCTGAGGTTATCTGCACTCACACATCAAAATAGTTGCCCAAAGGAACCAAACCAAGGCCATGACAGTACATAATCCACTCAGCCACAGACCCCTGTACCTGTGGAATGTCACCTTGTAGACAGACACAGGTGAGCAGCTGTTGTACTGTACAGTGATTCAATGCATGCCTTGGGCAGGCCATATTGTTTCTGACTACATATTTGCCTATCTAACTCCAAACAGCCAAATATGACCATACTGCTAACTGTACACACATAGGAAGGATAGTGACAGGTACCTCACTCCTAGAACACTAAATACAATAACAGTACCAAGCAATATTATCTGCAGGCCACACATGCTGTCTAACACAAGGCTACTTTACGTATTCCAGAAGTACTGTGCCTGCAATCACATATACAATAGATGTAACCCGTGGTGCATGAAAAGCTATAGTGTGTAATTGTAGATGTGTGGGTTCTAAGCTCACATTAGCCAATTGTGTGTGTGTGTGTGTGTGCGCGCGTGTGTGTGTGTGTGTGTGTGTGTGTGTGTGTGTGTGTGTGTGTGTGTGTGTGTGTGTGTGTGTGTGTGTGTGTGTCTGACCCAGACACAGGATATTTGTAGACATGTCAAACTCTATCACCACACCTTCTAGATTTGTAAGTTCAGATAACCCAGGTGACATGTAGCCAGGGTAGCAGACCTTATCACAAAGTATGAGTGCATAAATACGCTGACTGCCCCCATTGTCTTTGATAAGCTGCTGTAAAAATATGCATCTAGGGTGCCATGCACATATACTGCCGTACCTTGCTGATGTCATATTTCTGCTGTGCTGCCATGCCATCCTGTGCCACTGTATTGCCGCCATGTGTCTATGGTGTATCCCCTCAGACTCCTGGAACAGAATCATACACAGGTCCATGACACAACTGTAATTCTGTAACACTACTGCCAGTACAACAACATGCAACAATAATATACAAAGAGTGATGTGTAGTCATGACACATGCCAGAATACAGTATCTGGTATAACCCACAACATGTGGCATGGCAAAACAATACTGCACTACACAAGTACATGTCAAGTGATATAGACACCCTGTGCATCAGACACATAGAAGCATTTCCCTGCACCAATGGCATGGATGGCAGAGAAGTGGCGCAGGTATCATCACATGCACAGGGTGTGGTGTGTGGGTGCTGGAGGCCTAGGTTGTGCCAAACAGTGACAGCATGTGTATGAGTCAGGAGGGGTGTGGGTTACATGGGCTATGAAGAGGTGCTCTGTGTGTCTGTAGGTGACCTGCATGTGACAGTGGTATTTGAGTGTGTGTATGTACAGAGTCAAGCCCACTGCTAGCCTTACACATGTGTATGTTGGATAGTTGTGGACCATGCATGGCAGAGTGGACAGTCCACCATCTCCAGCCATGAACACAGGAACTGGCTCTGCCAGGAGTAGCACTGGCACCAACATGCCCAAGGTCAGATGCAGTGCTAGTACCTGATGCTGACTGCAGCATACTGGGGTTGTGTCCCCCAGGACCACATGCCCATGGCCTGCCACATCATGGTGTGGTTAGCACACTTCCTTCTGTAGCGCTGGAGGTACTGCCATTACGGGAGTGTGAATCTGCATGGCCACATGGGCTCTCAACAGATGGTGTTGCTGACCTATGTCCACATGTCCAACGCACAACTCCAACCAGATGTTCCAGCATAAACAATGTGCAGTGCAAGACAGACACTCCACATGATTCAGCAAGCTCTGCATGGTGTGCAGGAATAGTGCAAGAGCTGCTGCAGGCAATATGGCCAATGAGCGATCCAGGAACGAGCTCCTGGGACGTGCATGAGTGCTCCTACACTATTCCTGCACAGACACCACTGCTATATGCTAATTACCCCATTTTCTGGTACAAACCATGCAAATGAGGTGAATTAGTGATCCAGGAAGCAGGCAGGCGTCTGTGCAGGAATAGTGTAACCTGCAGAAATGTATTCGGTTACTAACCAAATACATTTCTGCAAATTACAAAACGGAGGCATGACAGCTCCAAAGAAAGCATGTATTCAATGTAGTAGGCATGCCAATGGCCAAATATATGGCCATTGGCATGGGAAATGGTTGCAAAATTATAAAAAATAACTTTTATTTTTTTGGCAGAATTCGGCCGTTTAAGCATAGGGCAGCAGTGCACAAATGGGATCGGCCCAAAAATATGAAAAAAAGTTGGAATTAAGCTTTTAAATCCAAATCAGCATTTTGCCATGATAGTCAATGACATGCATAAGACAACAGTCCCAGGGAATAATGGTTGCTAAGGGGAAAGCTCAGTGTGAGTGTGGTAACTAGGAATTAGCATTCTGTTTTATGCAAATGAGAGGACTGATACTGAATAACAGAATTCCTCTCAGTGTTAGCTTACACCCAACCGTGTAGGTGCAGCAACACCATGGTATAAGTATAAGAGGTAAATGACCTCATAAAGGGGAGTGTCATGCATGCTGTAAGCTTATTTGACCTCTGTGCCTGTGTTTGCCCTTAGCAAAGCACAGCTAAGGAAGGGAGTGCGTCTGAGGCTGCCTAGCCTAAACGGGTGTGTGCGTAGATCATCGGGTTTTAAACAAAAAAAAAAAACAGGAAATAGCAGCTCTGATCACATCTGAGCACTGGGTATATGGGGCATGCCTCGGGGCTTAAACTGGAAGGCAATGGGAAGGGAAAATAGCAATAGGAAGGCAATCAAGAAGAACCAGCATAGCTGGCAGGTGAAATGTATCAGAATCAGCCAATTACACAAGCAGTAGCCCAGCCCACCACACTACTATAAACTATGTAAACACCTTTCACTCTGGTTTTTCCCACAAACTCAACACCACTGGTGTACACAGACAGGGAAATTTTACCTGACAAAACTAACAAAATGCTAGGGGCTGCTGTTGCCCTCATACATCAATATGTGGAAGAGACTGAGGGTGGTGAGGATGTGAATGCTGATGACCAACACACAGTGAGGAGGAGGAGAAGAGTGTACAGACCTAGGGTAACCTACCAGGGGCTACATGAGCTTGAGATAGTGGAGCTCTATAGGATAAACAGGGCATTCTACAACAAATTGCTGAGCAGTGCTGGCCACGCCTCACACACAGAACCAACAGAGAGGAACCCATCCCAGTAGATACCAAGGTATTTGTAGGCTTATGAATACTAACCACAGGTACCTTCCAAAGGGTGACTGGGGATATCACGGGGATCTCACAGGCATCAGCATCCAGTGTTCCTGGATGCCATGTCAGCACATGCTGGTGAGCACATATATTTCCTCAACACCCATGAGGTGTTGACCAGCAATATGCACCTCTTCCACCAAATAGCAGAATACCCTGAGGTAGTGGGTGCTATAGACTGCATGCACATACACATCAAAGCACCACCTGGTGAGCGGGGTAGGGTCTACATAAACCGCAAGGTCTTCCCCTCCATCAACTTCCAGGTCATGTGCAATGCCCAGGGCATTATCTTGAATGTCTGTGCTGGCAGCCCTGGAAGCTATCACGACTCCCACATCTGGCATATGACACAGCTGTACCAGACATTTGCCAGTGGGGACATCCCATATGGCCACCTAGTGGGGATGATGGTTACACACTGGAGCCGTGGCTGATGACACCCATCAGAAATACACAAACACCCGAACAAGAACTCCATAATGAGGCACATGCATAAACCAGAATCATAATAGAGCATGTGTTTGGGATGCTCAAGTCACGGTTCCACTGCCTGGACATATCAGGTGGAGCCTTGCAGTACTCTGTAGCTACATGTACACAAATGTTCATTGTATGTGCCATGCTACACAATATGATCCTGCGGAAACAGCTGCAGCAGGAACACCACGGGGCAAGGCCACACAGCCCCCCACCATTGCCAAGGCCATCACAGGCACAGAGGGACTCGGAGGAGGAACAACCTGAGCCTGCCCATGTAGGCAGAAGGAGCCATGCCCAGTATGCCCAGGCTTTGGCAAAGAGGCAATGCATAGCACATACACTCACACGGTTGGGACCCATGGAATGACACCTCTCTCTGACTTGCACATACAGCAAAAGGGATGCCAAACATGACAATACCTGTGCTTTACCATGTATAGGGAGTGTATTATGTGCATCCGACATAGTCAGCTCTCCAGCACCATCCTCAATACCGACACAGCAACAAGGTAAGTCACTCTTCTTATCAATTGCTGAATGCAGTAGTATGTTCTGCTAGTTGTATCTATGGTATGGATGTGAGCATGCAAGGGAATAGGGTGGCTGAATGGGATGGCAGCAGATAGTGGACACATATATGGGCAGCATGAAATCCATAACAAATACTGGTGTCAACAAAGTAGGCAGTACGAGACAAGGTGACAAATCCCACTGCAGTACATGTGGTGGCCCAATTTTGTGTCCATAAGACACACACATGCATGTCAGTGAGACTCATATACCCAACACCAGCCTCAGCCAGCAGGACAGGTGTAGATGACCATAAAGAAAGGCTGGGCTAAGTCCTCCAATTGATGGCAATAGTGAGCAGCCCCCTCCAGACCTACACAGACAGACTACAACAGGTCTGGCAGTTGTATGTTAGCTCTGAAGGGTAAGAAGTCTAAAACTTGAATGTAAGTCAATAAAATTTAAGATCTGGACTCTACTGATATGCCTCTAGTCTGCATGATAGGTCAGAATACAAAACGAAATGAAAGCCAACAGAGTACCTGAAATACCAGTACAGTCATAGCAAATGTTTACAGTTGTCAGGTATGCCCCCCGCCATAATCCTATGTAGAAATACAGTAACATGTATGTGTCAGTTTAATATCAGTGGAGCACAGATTACCTGAGCTGGCCCAATTTACAGTATAGATTGTTGCATGTGTATGATATGCAGGGGTCCGTGTTCATAGGTTCATAGGTTGGTACTAGGCTATCAGCCCTAGGGCCTATACAAGCCTAGCCATAACAATTCCCTGGCTATTTCTTTTGTTTTTTAGGTTTTTGTGTGTTCAATATTGTCTGGAAGAAGACAGCATGTAGGCATGGAGGGTTGTGTCTCGGTGTCCTATGGCCAATATTGTTGATAACAGGGCCATGTTCTGACAGTTGCAGTGCCAACCACAATGCATCTCAACAATACCTATGTCAGCAGTCGTCCATACTCACTGTCCAGATGTCAATATCTGTCACCGTCTGAAAGATGGACATGCCATGAATGTGGACCCAGACATACACACAGTGCACAGGTGGAAGTACCCTAGACAGAGTATAGAAAATGTAACTGTCAGCTGCACACACCTTTGGAATTGTACATACAGGTTAGCAGCAGATTACTTGTCTGTGTATTATGGATATTGATGTAGTCTAGCCAATCAGTGGCAGACCACAAAAGGTACAGTTATGAAGTAATGAGAGACTGCCTATGTCCCCGCACAAGGTAGCATCACGGGAATGTTTCAGGTATATCTGTGAATCAGCTGCAAGAAGCTTCCATATCACACATGCACTCAGCTCACCCCACCATCAGCCAACTGCTGTGATGGCTTAGTGGTTTGCTACTGTAACTGTAGTGTACAGGGTCCTGGGATTGAGCCTTGAAGAGGCTGTTTATTCCTATGAACCTCTTTATTAGCACTCTTCAAGAAAAATCTTGATGAGTGGATGGGAAATAAGAAATACACCCTGGGGATCACTTCTGTGTCTCTGCTCAACAGTGGCACAGGAAAATAACTTTCTTGGGTGGCGTAAGCCAGGGAACCTTGTTGGCTAGGCTTACGTAGGCTCTCAGGCCGATAGCCTAGTACCTACCTATGAACCTATGAATCAGAGGTCATATCCCTGCTGTTGGGAATGAGTACAATATGACTCCCCACTTCTGTATGGGAATACCCCCAGAATGCAGCATGCTGAAGAGGTGTCCCATGCAGATGTGTCCCTAGCTGTAAGTAACACCCTGCCATCATCCAGACCAATGGATTAATATGGACAAGAACTATTGCCATTAACACCTTGCACACTTACCCTGTCACCACAGGGGAATCCAGTGGCTCGCAGCCTAGGAATGTAGGAGTGACAGAATGCACTGGCCTGCTACAGATGGCCTGCATCACTACCAATTTCCCTACAGTCCTCTGTCAAAGGCTTATGCCTCACCCGCACTGCCAATGTATGTTATCTCATGGGGTCCCAGCTAACAACATACAGTCAACAGAACTCAAATGCAAGGCCATGTTGACAAATCCCAGTAGCATTCCCACCATGTCCTACTGCATGAACTGTGGACCAACCTCTAAATACCGTTGGGATGAAGGAACAACTATAGGGATACTTCTCAGATATCACTCGCATAATGTTAGGAAGAGGATAGAATAACAGAGTGGGGGAGTGTAGAAGCATGGACGTCATATAGTGCATGAAGTCTGAAGCTGTGATGTTTGCCCATACTACACCTGCCTGCAAACCCAATAATGGGTGGCTACAAACCTGCTCGTAAACCACAATGTGAAGGGGAAATGACAAGATATATGAGCCCTGCCTCTGGGTAACCTGGGTGAATCTGTATAGCTGAGAGGTATGGCCACAGCAAGATATGGCCATTATCTTACGTTGACATATATACAAGCAGGGGATCCTCAGCCACCACAGTACCAAGGTGCTGGACCATTTACACAGACCCATCAGCTAGTGTCTGCAGCTACCCCTCAAGAATGGCATGAGTGTGCAAGAATATGTAGGCTGCAGACCACAATACTGGACACAGCTTCATTCATCTTGTATCTACCAGGAAATAACTGTGAGCAAATAAGTATATCTGTCAGTAGTTGATGACATAATACATCACAGTGTCAAACAGTACATATGTCTGAATATATCTGCTAACACTAACCATGTAACACAAGCAGCACAGACACAATAGATATAGTATCCCACTATCTGTCACCCTTTGTGACTCCATATTGTCAACCTGTCTAAGATATCCTGCAGAAACAGGTTGCAAGCTGTAGGTGTAGAACACCAAATCCTGGACTGGAGTACAACCTACCTGGAATGGATTCACACACTCAGTACAGAAGGACATACCGGGCAGGCTCCTAGACTTAGAGAAATGAAGCCCATGTCTGACAATAACAGTGGACTATACATATCTGTCAGTCACAGATGTCTGTGCACACACACCACATTGTACACCATTCATGCTTTGTACACACATTGAATAAGAATACTCACACATGTCCAAGGCCAACACACTACAATATGTCAAACATACACACACACAGAGATGTGGGGAAGAGAAACACAGACAGTGACAGAAAGATTTCCATCATGAGGCCTGTCCCACCCACCACACATCCAATTGGCTAATATCACATGATGTGCTGATGTCAATCACTGTTGACATTGCTTTTGGTAGCCCTTAGCCCTATAGTGTCTGTGGTGCTTGTGATAACTGTGTAACATGATAGTACAAATCAGTATTCATCTAGCATTTGTATACCCAGTCTTGTCAAATGTAAAGTTGTGTGTGACTGAGTGTGTGTGTGTTTCCAGAGGAATGGTTTATGGCCCAGTCACACACACTGTATTTCCCATTGCCCATGTTAGCACTCCTGCTGATGTCAGTCACCTTGAAATAACCCTCTGGCCAAGTCTCAGGCCTATAAGCTGCATGGCGCTTTCGATACATGTGTAATACTGTTGTGTAGAAAACTAGTTAGGTAGGAGTTCTAATCCCAAACATGGCAACTGTGAAGCTGTGTGTGTGTGTGTGTGTGTGTGTGTGTGTGTGTGTGTGTGTGTGTGTGTGTGTGTGTGTGTGTGTGTGTGTGTGTGTGTGTGTGTGTGTGTGGAGATGAATGATTTTGAGGCCATTCACAGTCACTACTCCCATTGCTCTACTTTAGCATGCCTGCTGATGTCATTCACCTTGAAATAACCCTTTGGCCATGTTTCAGCCATATAAGCTCTGTGGGGCATATGATAACTGTGAAATACTGTAGTGTGGCAAACTAGTTAGGTAAGAGTTATAATCCTGATTCTGCCAACTGTGATAATGTGGGTGTTGCTCTGAGAGTGTGTGTGTCTTCATTGACACCTGATTTTGTGGGCATTCGTACTTACTACAATTCCCTTACCCCTCATTTAGCACTGTTGCTGATGTCACTCAACTTCAAAGATACCTTTGGACAGCTCTCCAACATGTAAACTCTGTGGCACATGTAATGACTGCGTAACACTGTAATAGCAATACATAGTCAGGTAGGGGTTCGAAACTCAGTATTTGTAAGTGTGTGTTTGTGTGTGTATCATCAGTATCCTGTGTGGGTGTTGTGGTAATTGTGTAATGACAGGACCCATTGCAGTGTGGGATTTGCTACATTATTATATTGAGGACCTATATGTCCCAATGTCCACATTACAAGGCCAACAGTTTTCAAACAGTGTAGAGGTTGTAGCAGACAATCCTCAGCCATAAATGTGTACAGCCATGTTCAATTACTATGTGACAGTATGGATTAGTAAAAAATATAGGCAACCATTATAATACCCAGATACCACTCTCCACCCACAGATCATACACAAACATGCTTGGCTCTTACTCTCTTACTCCCTTCCTTTCTTACTTTGTCTCTGTCTCTCTCGCCCTCCCTCTCTGGTGGATGTGGAAAAGTGCATCTGTTTTGCATAGGCAGCAGCTTGAGTTTTGTAAGTAATGCTAATGATCAGCTGATGGCCTGTGCATGAATTGGAGTCCCCCCCACTTGCTAATTGCATGTGGAACAGCTGTGGTATCATTTGTATAGCCAATTACATGGAAACACGTTCCTATAACTAAGCACTTCATGTGGGTGTTGGCCCTTTTCCTTCACTGTGAGCAGGACTTCATGCGGGTGTCTGACAAACAGCATCACAGGGGGTAGTTGGAAATACCTCTTACAACATACACTGTGGAGACAGGCCAATAAACAGGAGGGTGATGTTCCAGATATGGGGACAGAATGTAAGTATTTCTGTTCTACATTTGAAGTAATGTTGGTTTAACAGGGTTTGCGTTAATATGGCTGTTCTACATGATTTAAAGTCTGCCATGACAGTGTTATGTGGTTGAGGAAACTTACCTGTAGGGCTATCTGCAGACTGGCCAGAGTTTGGAGTCTTAGATGTGGTGTGTTACTCGCACATTTCCTATCTTTAGAAATGCAGTAGCATACTCCAATGATTGCACTCAGTACATGGTGACATCCATGTGAGTTACTGACTTCACATCCCTCAGAAGAGATATGTCACAATAAACCCTGTTACACCAGGAATTTTCTCAGTTTATCACAGCAATATGTCAATATTGGCCCTGTGTTTGTGCCTCTGTCCCCAAGTCTGTCACCCTTTGTCCATATGTCATGCAGGAAGAGGTGCATATGTACAGTATATCATTATTTACTGACATCATACCTGATAACAAGCCAGTGAGATATCAGACTGCTAGACATGTTATGTATAGTAGGCCTTATATTTCAGGACAAAACCTGGACATTCTGTTGTAGTCTGTACAGTACTGAGGTATGTGTACTTATGGTGATTGTTGACAGAGTGTCAGTATTGTGTAGCAGTGTATTGTGAATATGTTACTTGGCCTGTGTACAGACTGTGGTAGATGTTAGTGTTCTTGGTCCTGTTCTATCTGACATTGCATGCTGCTCCAGTTTCTGGTACTCTATCAGCATATATGTTTGTAGGGCCAGACTGATACATGTCCCATACCACAGTCAGGCAGCAGACTACACTGCATATTGGGCCAGTATATGTAGGGTTAGTGTGTGAGTGGCAAATATGAGTATGGTTTTGTTCACACAGGCCATATACTTTACTAATAATTAGGCTTACCATAATGTGACTGTGACTATGTTGAGATTGGTTGTGGGTATGCACTTTCACACTGGTGTCTGTTACTCCATGCTGTTACATGCCTGTAGTGCCTGCTATATTTGTAAGTACATGTGTATTCCCCCCATAGGAAACTTGGGTCAGTGTTGTGGCAGTCTGCCTGTAGTTTATACAGTGCTTTGTGACATGCCTAGCAGCTCAGTGTATTTACCTAGTGTGGTGTTATGTCCAGATATTTGTCAGATGTACTGTTGCCTGGCCACCATATGTGTTGTGTATTTCTGAAAAAGCAGTGGGATGCTGTGAAGATGTATGTCACTAACTAGTGGGAAGCATGTGGGCTTGAGACCTCTGCTCCTCCAGTTAATATGTGTTAGGACAGACAGTAGGGTGCGAATGCATCAACTGTGTGAGCTTATCTATTCCAGTATTTGTGTGATATCCCCATTTTCATGGCTGTAAACATCCCCACTGTCAGGCTTGGTCCACATGTCTTGAACTACGGAGTTCTGTGTATACCTCTGGACTGACCAGATTGTTTCAGACTGTCCACGTTTATTGGTCATATTTCTGCTGTATTCCACAGGATCATTACTGTGATTTATGTGGCACTTCACTATGATGATCTTATAATGTCTGTCAGTAACTGATGGCGTACATGTCAGTATCAGAAGTGACTTCCTACACAACATGTCTGTTGACACAACCCCTGTTACTGTAGCAACATTCTACATTTATGCCTACAATATTTACATTACTTTCCCTTGCACGAAGAGGTTGTTACTTATGGTGCTGAGGTATGACTCCACTACATGTTATGGGCATATGTTATATATATATATATATATATATATATATATACGTATATGAATATATATAAATATATATGTGTGTATGTACATGTATACATATATCTACATATGCATATATATATATATATATACATATATATATATATATATATATATATATATATATATATATATATATATATCTATATACATATACATATCCTTGTTATGTGTAAACAGGAGTGTTGTATATACCTTCCAGTTTATCCCACCATATTTATCTGATATGTGTATATTTAGATATAAAAATATGACTGAGTCAACACTATTTTCACTTACAAGTATTAAACAATTGTATTAGTCAAAGCAGTTGTTCACTACTATTCAGTATGTGTACTGAATGATATACTTGAAAAAACAACAAATGTCTTCATGGCTCTGATGGCTTAGTGGTTAACTGTTGTGACTAAAGTGTACAGGGTTCAAGGGCTGTTTATTTTGTTGCTATGCAGAACAAGGACTGTTGGATACAGAGTGGTTAAGGCAGTTTTGAGCAGCTTTAAGCAGGTTTGTGTGGGTTTGGCTGACTGTAAGTGGTGCTAATGTACAGTTAAATGAATAAGCACTTACAGCATGTAGGCTTTGCTTACCAGTGCGCAAATGTGCTTAGCATTTACATTTAAGCAATCCTTACACCTGCTAAGCATAGCGCAGCTCTGGTAACCAGTGATTGCATTCCAGTCTGACAAAATAGCAGGGTAATGACATCTTTAATAAGTGTATTTAATTCCATGTACGTAACATGCTTCTATGTGCTGTCGTTACAGTATCAAGGGGTGTGAGTATACTGTATGGGACACCTGAGCATACATGGCTAGTACAACAATCTTTTCTATTTGTATGTGTTTCATACATGGGTAGTATCCCAGGTTATATGCAGTCACACCTGCATATATTGTATCATTACATTACTACTTTTAACAGTGCTTTTCCAAGTAAGAGTAGATTGCAAATTGTAGTACTGGAACCATACACCCCTGCATGCAAAACTGGACTCTGACTACTGACTATCGTGTTCTTGATGTGTGAGCTGTATGTTATTAAGTATCTTCTACTGGATATTGATCTGATATGTGGATATTAACTGTAGACTACTATGTATTTAGGACATGTCATTGAGGGCTGCTGTCATGTAGTAATGGCACACCTATCAGTGTCAGATGTCTATCTGTAAAAAACATTCATCCTAATGCATGACCTGTTGGCTAGCTGATTTCTGTCTGTCCTCTGTACAGATATGCATATGTCAGGTATCCATCTTGGCTGCTTACAGGCAATTAATGATTGACTGACATTGACATGTCTGCCCACCTGTGTTATGAATGCCACAGCCAGGAACCCCCCTGTATGCACCACATGCCATGGATACCTCAAACAAACTACCACAGTCAGCAGAACATGCTTGGATACAGGTCTCTAACCCAGACACTGGTCATGTTATGTAATATATGTTGCATACATGTCAATTGTAGTACCTCACTGGCCCTTTGCAAGAGAAAACCATATGATTGAATGTTGAATTTAACTGTCACTCTGGGGATCATTCAAGTGGCATCGGCTGATAGATGGCCTGCTGACAAATGTCAGGTGACATGATACCAGTGTACCCACATGCCCTACTCTTCTCATCTCTCCATGGATATTAAACTGGTACACACCTAGGAACACCTGCACCTATGGACCCCAGTACTGACAAATGTGTCAGTGTGCATTACTGAGAATAACAGTGTATGTGTGTTTATAAACTTGTAGTTGACAATACCCTGAGGGCCTTCTTCCTCACTACAAACCCCCCATTGCCATACTTAGAAATGGCTGCTGCTGTAATTGACGTTAAGTGTACCTTGTTACACTCTTCACCCTATGGGCTACCTGGAGCTTGCAGTACCAGCATAACACTGTTCTACAAATGGGTAGATATGCATGGGATACCCTCTGAGTCCTGGCAAGTGTGTGTATGTGTGTGAGTGTGTATATTTGTAGGAGACAGCATTCTGAGACAACATTCTCCAAATACAATAAACCTTGCCATACATTATAAGGGATAGTGATGTTGCTGACATTAGGAGAGCCATGACAAACCCTCACCCTACTATGTGTAATAAATGCATATCTCTGTAGTAGCACTGATTAGATAGACAAGGGGTTGTGTTGCAGTCCTGGTCAATGTGTGACTGTGGGTATGTCAGAGCATTATCATGAGTTTCGGTGAGTACAATATCCAATGTGGGTTGTGGGTGCTAGGTATACTGTCTTTACACCATGGTTCCCCAGTACATGTCCAAAGCTCCACTGTATGAGGACTGCTGTCACCATCAACTGTACAGGTAACTGATTACACTATTCAGTCCAATGATGCATGTGCTGTGTGCAAAGATTCTTTAACAGAATGGACTCACTGACAAGGTAGTTAGCACTGCTAAACCCAGGTCTGTCAGATGTGTCTATGACTGTCATGTGTTTGTCAATGTGTATATGACAGTATGCCATACTATGTATTGTTCATTAACACCCAGTACATCCCCATTACCATACTGTACAAGGCCTGGTGATATTCTTCACTTAACAGGAAACTCATGACACACCTCACCCTAAAAGCTCTGTGGTGTGTGCAATTAAATCCAAACACATTAGTAGCAATAAGTACCTAGGTAGGGGTTCTACTCTCAGTGTTGCCAAGTAAGTGTGTGTGTATGTGAAGGGCATATACCCTGCAAGTACCATTGTCAATGACATTAAACTGGCGAACTGATTATTTCCTGATGTGATGTTTTAGCAATGTGGTCTTGGTGGAATTACATAGGCCAAAATGAGTTCACCGCAAAATGAAGTACATCCAGTACATCTGAAGTGCAACCCAGGGTGGGTCCTCCTCAGGCTGGGGCCTAGTGCCATGGCTAGATGAGGTGGGAGAGGTGGGTCCACTGGTGTTGCAGTTTTAGAACATATATGGGTTAGTAATAGTCAACACAATCCAAGATTAGCTATAACAGCATGCATAGATATTCCCATTAACCCAAAACACCAGATTTGGAGCAGTTGTATAGCAAACAGAACACATGCATATATGGAACCACAGTGACCATTACAATGGCATGCAGGTTACATTGATAGCAACAGGCCACCAATGATAGTATTTTAACATGGAACATTAATAGAAACACATTTCGATATTTGTTGAACAATAGGACATATGTCCCAACAGTAGGTTTGGTGTAAACATACCCATTGATTTGTGTGTTTAGATTATTGTTGCAGATATGGTGGGGGAGAGATGTCAATTAACTTATATACCCTTGCAGTACTCACAACTTTAATGATCACTGCTCTAATCATTACTCTACAGGTATTATTACAATATTCTATGGCCTTGGTTTGGGCAGTGGTATGTTTGTACACAGTGTATACTTCAACTGTCGTATAGCTAAATTCTACATCTCTTACCTGGTAGACCTGTGGAGGGAATGTTTGTTAACACTACCTGACTGTTTCTACACATATTCCCAGATTCCAAGTTAATATTATGCACATACCACTCAATCTCTTAATGCACACACTCTGGACAAAGCTCGACAACATGGGGGTACAATAAGGACAGATTTTGAATATTGTTTTCATAAACTTGGAGAGTTGTTAGAGTAACAGGATTTGTTTTAATATATTTTCTGAAGGTTTGGAGGTCTGAAAATCAAATGTATGTCATTATTTAGTGACTATAATTCTGAGATCATCCTACTGATTTGCCAAGGGACAGAGGAACAGGCGGAAAATATGAGCCAATTATCTGGACATTCTGCAAACATCTATACAGTTGAGAGGTATGATTATGCATACAGCTTACTACCACTCCCAGGATTCGAACCATGGCTGTGTCTGCTAAAAATACAACAATTTAAGTTTCATCACAGTGTGGTATTTGGACATTGCTGTCTATTTCTTCAGTGTTTTCTGTCTAAGTCTCTCTTGGTTGTGCAAACTAATCTTGTAATTACAACAGCCTTATACAGACATTCCTAGACATATTTTTATGTAGCACAGTGTGAGAAACAGTGGCTGACACAATGGTATTATTCTGATATCAGATGTTGGTGAATGCTACATGTCAGGCCATACAATACAGAGTAAACACTACCAGTCCAGGATTTAAATCTTTATTGCCAGACAGTTACAGTTTTCTTATCTGACAGACCTGTGGGAGGAATGTTTGTTAACACTACCTGACTGTTTCTACACATATTCCCAGATTCCTAGTTAATATTATGCACATACCTCTCAATTTCTTAATGCACACACTCTGGACAAAGCTTGACAAAATGGGGGTACAAATAGGGAGATATTTTTGAATATAGCTCTCATAAACTTGGAGAGTTGCTAGAGTGACAGGGTTTGTTTTAATATACATTTTCTAAAGGATTTAAGGTCTGAAAATGAAATGTATGTCATTATTTAGTGACTGCAATTCTGAGATCATCCCAGTGATTTACCAGGGAGATAGAGGTACAGGCCAAAAATGTGAGCCAATTATCTGGACATTCTGTGAAGATCTGTACAGTTGAGAGGTATGATTATGCATACAGCTTACTACCACTGCCAGGAATCAAACCATGGCTGTGTCTGCTAAAAATACAGCAATTTATGATCTGAAGTAGTTTACTTCATTTGGTTGTCAACCTGTGGGATACGGATCTGTATCGGATCCGAGCCGGCAACCTTTGCTAGCATCAGCTCCAAGCTCCAGACTCCTCACCTTACCCATAATACACCTCTACTGCCTTCCATCCCCAGATCTCATTTTGCGCAATTTGCTTCACATTGTGTCTTCTGAGCTCCAGCTAGCAGAGGATTATTAAACTTTCTGTGAGTAAAAAAACTTTTTTCTTTTTTCATCAGATTAGGTTAGTGTAGGTATTCCTTCTCCTCCCCTTACTTGGTGCATCGAGTGTTAGTGGTTTTCAGGTAGTTTGAGTAGTTTGTTTTATGGTGTAGGTAGCAGCTTCCCCTCCCCCCTCAGTGTTCTCTGTAGAATGTGTGGTGAGTGGGTGTGAGTGTGTTCTAATTTAGAAAGATTTTGCCTGTTTTTTTTCTGAGGCTATCTTTTTGTTATGGCTGAAAAGCTTGTTTTCAAGCGCTGCACAGAGTGTAGCTATAAGCTGTCCCCAGCAGATGGCCACACTCTGTGTGTTTTGTGCTTGGGTGTGGCCCACCTGAGCATGGAATGTAGTATCTGTGCAGGCTTCAATCCTCGCACTTTAAAGGATAGGAAGGCCAGGTTGGCCCTCAAAGGTATTCTTCCTCCTTCCGACTCTCTTTCCTCATCTTCTGCTTCAGTCACAGTGACTGCTGTGGCCACCTCTTCCTCCTCTCTTCCTCCTCTCTTCCTCTGGCATCCCCTCCCTCTCAGGCTGGGACTCAAACTCCTGTATCTAAGCCTGTGGTAGCAGAGCAGAAGAGAAGAAGAGAAAGGGAGAATGAGTTGAAGATGAGGAAAAAGAGTAAGAGGTCCCCAGACTTCGTTTCACCCAGCAAAACTCCACGGACTCATGACTCCCCTCGGCGCCAATCTCTGAGGTTCTCTCTGGAGCCAGAGGAGGCATGTCCAGCTGCCCAGGCCTCAGTGCTCCGACCTGTCAGGTCAGAATCCGTGGCCTCATCATGGTCAATCCGCTCCTTGTCCGATATGGATCTAGATAAAATGATGAGGCGCTTTATCCATAAACAGATCCAGATGAGGGTCTTGCCAGCCTCCCTCCCTCTAGAGGGAGAAGTTTGCTTCCTTTCTTTCAACCCATTTCTCCTTCTCCGATCCAACCTTTGGCTTCGGAGTACTCGAATCCAAGATTGGCCTTGATCAGGGGGTTGGCGCTGATGGTACCTGTTTCCTTGACTCTGACAGCCACATGGAGCATTTTGGATCTGACCAGTTCATATCCGAGCCGCTCTCGGAGCCGGAACTTGGGTGTCGGATCCGAGGGAGTGGAAACTTTTCCATCAGCTCCGACTTTGTTGGGCCAGGTTCCCTCCCATGGAGCTCTGTCCACCTCAGACCTGGCTCCAATTCTCTCGTTGGACCCGAGGAGATCGACCTCCTTATTAGTTTCCCAGGAGGCTCGCTCTCCTTCGGCATTCGATGTGGTAGAAAGGGACCTCTCTGTCAGATCGAGACCCCTGACCACCCCCCAGACTCCTCCCAGACCCCCTCAGCTCTGTCTATGGTCCCCATTGTCTTACCAAAGGGACAGTTCATGCCCCAGACATTTCCCCCGAGGAATAAATGGCTTGTGAATGCCCCCCTGGAGAGCCCCACTGGGGATGTGCCTTGCAAGCATACGTGCAAGAGGAGGCACTTGGACTCCTCTGAATCCCTCCCCGAGGACATGGATTTAGATGATGGAGAGGGTTCCCCAAGATCACCTCCCGAGGATGTCTCCTTTGGAGACATCATGGAGATCCTGCGCCAGCGGGGAGGTTGGTCTGCCCCAAACCCTCTTCTGATGATTCTGTGTTCCTGGAGGCTTTTGGCACAAACCCATCTACTTCCTGGGTGTCCCCTCCCATGGATCCTTTGGTGGATTCAGTCACCTCATGGGCATGGAAGGAACCAGACACCATGGAGCCTACCCCCAAGTGACCTGATAGAATTTTAAGCCCCCCACATTGACAGGCCATCCTGGAATAAGGGCTCCCCCATGGATGCCATGGTGGTAGCAGCAGCCACTAAGAAGGAACTTGCCCAGGAGAGTTCCTAGGTCCACCCTCCTGACCAGGAATCATGGATGATGGACCGCCTAGGGAAGCGGGTGTATGCTTCAGCTACCTTTTTGATCAGGGTGCTGAATTACTTGGCCCATGTCACTAGACTCCAATGGAACCTAGTAAAGGAGCTGGAGGAGTCTGCCCCCAAGTCTATGTCGCAGGAAGACAAGGCTTCATTCTCTGTGAGGATGGCCACTCTAAAAGCGATATGTAATACATCCATGTGACTCCTCTCCCATGCTATGAAAGGAGTGGCTAGGGTGGCTGGGTCCAGCGTGTCAATGAGGCATAATGCCTGGCTCAGGTTATGTCAATTTTTTGAACCCTTCAAGGCGTCATTTGCCAATGCCCCTTATGATGGTTCTACACTCTTCGGTAAGACCATCAAGGAGGAATTAGTCCAGAGAGAGAAGGACAGGAAGACACTGTCTACTGTCGAGATCCTCTTCTCTAACCCTCAAAGGTCCTCTTCTTGGAGCCAGAGAGGGCAAAAGAAGATGTGGTTCTGGAAGTCTCAATATTCCTGGGACTCTCAGGGCTCTTCTTCCCCCAGAGGCAGAGGGGGACAGAATGGACACCGGCCCAGAGGCAGAGGGGGTCTGCAGAACTTCGGGTCTCGAGAACCTTTCTCGGACAGACCTGGGAAGCAACCCTGAGGGGTTGCCCGACTGCTCTACTCTGGAGGCAGTCGGGGGAAGATTGTCCTTGCACCCAGTGACATGGGAGTCCATAACAATGGACCACTGGGTGCTTCAAATCATATCCATCCCATTTGTGGGTTCCCCCATATCTCCCAGGCACCTCCTGGATGTACCACTCATGCAAAGGGAGGCAGCAGCACAGGAAATTTCAAAGCTGCTAGTAAAATGAGCCATCAAAACTGTTCCCCCAGAACAGTCCAGATTGGGCTTCTACTCCAGGTTCTTTTTGGTGCCAAAGAAAATGGAGGACTTAAAGCCCATTCTGGACCTCTCTACCCTGAACCTGTGCATTGCTAAAGAGAAGTTCCGGATGGTCACGCTACAGTTCATCATGCTGTACCTGCAAGAGAGCGACTGGATGTGCTCATTAGATCTCCAGGATGCTTACTATCACATAAAAATGCACAGAAGCTCCAGGAGGTTCCTCCGCTTCTGGCTAGGAGTCAATCATTACCAATTTTGAGCCCTACCCTTTGGTCTCACCACAGCCCCCAGGGTGTTTATCAAAGTGATGGCAGATGTAGCAGCTCACCTGAGGCTTCAGGGGATTCAGGTCTATCTGTACCTGGGCAATTGGCTCCTCATTTCTCCCACCAGGCATCTACTTTCCCAAACCAGGGATTACTTCCTGACACTTGCCCAGTGTCTGGCCATCACAATCAACACATCCAAATCTCTCCTAAATCCTGTACAGATGATAGACTACATTGGTGCAGGATAGATACTCCACTGAAAAATATTCCTGACCTCGGAGAGAGTTCAAAACCTGATGATGCATGTCTCCCTGATCTACCGTTCTCATCTTCCAATGGCGGAATTGGTGATGAGGGCCCTAGGCTCAATGATGGTGACCATAACTCTTCTCCCTTGAGCTCAGTTATACATGTAGATTCTTCAGTGGACTCTAGCAGTTCAATGGTCCCTGTTGGAACTGCCATTGACTTATCCTATCCAACTAAGTCAAGTGTGTCGGTCGTCCCTCATATGGTGGATGAGCTCTTCAGACATTTTACAAGGATGACCCTTTGTTCCAGCCCCGGCCCAAACCACAATGACCACGGATGCCTCCCAACTCAGGTGGGGGGGATTGTTCGGGCAGGACAGTCCAAGGCTTGTGGTCCCTCATAGATACATCTTCATACCAATGTCCTAGAGATGAAGGCGGTCCTTCTAGCATTGCAGGCCCTTCATGCCTTTCTTCCTCTGGGGACGGTTGCTATTCAGTCGGACAACATGTCAGTAGTCTGGTATATCAACAAACAGGGAGTGACCAGGTCTTACCCTCTTTGTCGCAAGGCCATGAGAGTGTGGGAATGGTTGATCTCCACTGGTCACTTTCTCATCGCAATGCACATTCCAGGATGGTCCAACATTCTAGTGGACAGGCTAAGTCAGACCATTCTGATGCCTTACGAGTGTTCTTTGAATCTGTCAGTAGTGGAATAGATTTTCAGCGAGTGGGGTCAACCTTGCTGCGATCTCTTCACATCTCTTTCCAACGCAAAGTGCAGCAAGTTTTTCGCTCTGAACCCCCTGCTGAGGGAGTCCCCCAGAGATGCTCTAGTTCATGCTTGGCCTCCTAGTCTTCTTTATGCTTACCCACCAGTACATCTCATTCCGAGGTTTCTGCAGAAAGCTTATTGATGGGGAGCAAAGTGATCATCATTGCCCCATTCTGGCCTCACCAGGTATGGTTTTCCTTCCTTTGGTCTCACCTTTTGGCTCCACCTTGGATCCTAGATCCCATTCAGGATTTAATTTTACACCCTTTGGGGGTACCTCATCTGAGTCTAGACAGCCTGAATCTCACGGCTTGGCTGGTCCAGTTCCCGTAATTGCTAGGACTCCTGGACTATCCTCCTCAGTTAGATCTATTTTGGTAGCTGCTCATAAGTCTTCGACCAGAAAAGTTTATTTCAGTAAGTGGAAACATTTTTCTTTCTGGGCCTCTCAGAGGAGTTTAGACCCTTTCATGGCCCCTATTTCCACTATTCTTGATTTTCTCACTGATATTTTCCAGCACGGAGCTAGTTCTTCTACTGTCAAAGTTCAGTTGGCTGCCATTTCTCATTTTCTTGTGGGCGAGAATTCTGCCTCCTTAGCATCTTCCTGACTGTGTAAAGCCTTTCTCAAAGGCACCTTTTTGTTATGCCCCCTGGTTAGAGATCCTTTTCCTCTGTGGGACCTTACTATGGTATAGCTTTGGTCAGTCTGCCTTTCAAGCCTGCCTCAACTGCAGAGCTAAAATTTTTATCGTGGAAAACAACTTTTCTGGTGGCTATTACCTCTGCTAGAAGGGTTTCAGAATTACAGGCCTTGTCCATCAGACTTCTGTACATGATTTTTCATAAAGACAGAATTTCCCTTCGAACCACTCCATCCTTTCTTCCTAAGGTAGCATCACCAGTCAATATCAATTAGACTATTATTTGCTTGTGTTTTTTCCTGAATTTTGCGAACAAGATGGAATACAAACTCCACATGTTGGATGTTCGTAGACAGTTACGATTCTGTTTACACAGGACAAAAAAAATTCCGTAAATCTGATTAATTGTTTGTTTCTTTCTATAAACCCTTTTTGGGAAACCTATCTCCAAGGTCACTATAGCTAGATAGATTTCTTCATGCATCCTGCAGGTCTATAAGGACAGAGGCATGTCTCCTCCAGGTCAGGTAAAAGCTCATTCCACTAGGTCCATGGCTATGTCTACAGCTTTTTGGTCTAGAGTGTCTTTGGATGACATTTGTTCTGCAGCTACTTGGTCCTCATCTCATACATTTATTTCTCATTACAAATTGGATTTGACATCCAGGAGAGCATCCTTTGGTTCCGGAATATCCTTCCATGAGGGCCTCCCAGGAGTTTAGTAGCTGGGGACTCCATCCCACAGGTTGAAGACCAAATAAAGTAAACTACTTCAGATAAAGAAGTTATGTACTCACCATAACATTCCATCTGAGTAGTTGAACTTAATTTGTCTTCAACCGTCCCTCCCTCCTTCACCCGAACCTTGGCGCATGATCAGCCTATGAGCTGCAGTATAGGTCACAAGTATATTTATCAGGTCGGGTTCTCAGTATAAGTTCAGCAAACTCGATCTGGGGATGGAAGGCAGTAGAGATGTATTATGAGTAAGGGGAGGAGTCTGGAGCGTGAAGCTGATGCTAGCAAAAGTTGCTGGCTCAGATCCGATACAGATCCGTATCCCACAGGTTGAAGACAAATGAAGTACAACTACTCAGATGGAACGTTATGGTGAGTACATAACTTCATTTTTCATCAGAGTGTGCTATTTGGATATTATTGTCTATTCCTTCGGTGTTTTCTGTCTAAGTCTCTCTTGGTTGTACATTCTGACCTTGTACTTACAATAGTCTTATACAGACATTCCTAGACATTTTTTTATGTAGCACAGTGTGGGTAATAGTGGTTAACACAACATTACTATTCAGAGAATGCAACACTAAATGCCATGCAATACCAGAGTAAATACAACTGGTCCATGATTTAGAACTTTATTGCCAGGCAGTTACAGTTTTATTGAAATATGACCTATATGAGTCTATTACTGTCATATTGTCTGGTTTACTCAGTACAACCCATACACAGTTTTAATACTGCCAGGTGACTTTCTACTACTTTATATTTATTTGGTATGACTACTACAAGCAGGATTGTTACTCACCAGCCTCACGACACAGCCTTTGCAGCCTACTAGCATGGGCTTCCTGATTCACAGCTCACTCAGCTGCAGCTGTAAGGGAAATAGAGAAATATTTAGGCATACCTATCCATCACATACACAGGCTGGACATTAGTAAGCAGTTATTCGTATGACTACTTACACACTGCTGGGACATCACCCCTCTGCCTTGCTTCGTGGACCCACTCATCCAAGACCTCCCTCCTTCTCTGTTTCAAGTCAACATAGTGGTACTGGATCTGCTCATCAGTCCGAGGGATACCAGTGGCACTGGTGAGATCACGGGTGAGATGGTTCCAGACTTCCGCTTTATATTGGGAGCCTTGGTACTGACCCTGCAGCAGTCTCTCATTATGGTTTTGTACCAGGAGTCTTACCATGACCTTGGACTCCTGTATACCCCAGCGCTGCACCCGGAAGCGTATGCCCTCACCAACTCCTGCCATACTGCCTGCCGTGGGAAGCTGCAACCAGGTATGAGCTGTATTCCCACCTGTGGGGTTTAAATATGGCCGATTTCCCACTCTTTGCAGTGATTGGATGGTTTTGAATATGCTGAGCTAAGCTAAGCTACAGGCAAACCTGCTTAGCTAAGGTTGGCAGTGCTTAAAGGGGCAGGTTCTGAACTGCTTACCAATGGGCAACTCCACTTAGCTGGGCTAATCATTGCTTAGCAGTCATATTTACACAATGCTTACACCTGGTAAGCAGAGCTGTGCAATGCTTAGCATTACTTATTTTTTATTGTATAGACTATCTGCTGTATAGGATTGATTCATCATTCATTACATATTATAAATTTGTTTATTGTCCCTGACATCCCCAGTGTGTTTTCATTACATTTATTCATGTGTGACTATACTGTATGGGGCACTTGTGTTTATATGGGGGTTTCACAACTTTATTAAACTGACAACTCACATCTGGACCTATTACAGTACTCTGGTTTACAAATATGTGTTATTCAGTAGCTAATTATAAAAAAAATGTTTATGTACTGCTTTCACATGTAAAATGCAAATTGGTTACAGTGGGGATTCAACCAGGAATGGCTACTTGCAAAGCATAATCTCTAACTACTACACTTTTGCAATACTGTTTATTTATTTATTTATTTATTTATTTACATTTGTTGACCGGGAGTGTCCGACTGGACGTAGGTCCATTTTCAGTGGAGGCCCGGGGAGAAAAGCTCCACAGTTAAAATAAACAGACAGTAGTTACATTGGATTACATAGCGATTAACAATTTAACCTAGCAATTAATTACAAACATATTTACAGATGAAGAACATAGTACATCAGTAGACAACTAGAATCTTTATCTGCGAAGTACATAACAGACATTAACAAATGTTACAATAAGAAGTTCCTGCTGTATAATAAGTACTAGGCTTATGAGCATTTGAGCTTGCTATAATCAAGGTAGTTAGTGGGGTGGAAAGAAAGGTAGTGGTTGGATGGAGTGGGTGATATTAGAGTAGGAGTTGCAAGAGCATAGCCAGCATGTTTTTAGGTGCACTTTTAGTAAAGTTTTGAAGTGGGTGCATGATGGTATGGAGGTAATTGTGGGTGGGAGGGAGTTCGTAATTTGGCTATGGCACAAGAGAATAGTGCTTCACCAGCTGAGTTATTGGCTTTAGTGATCTGCAAGTGATTTTTTGCTGGATCTTAATGGTCTGGTGGTGCAATAGGGTTGGAGTAGATTCTGGAGGGATGGGACATTTATTGGATGGTTTACTAGTTTGTGGGCGAGTGAGAGTTGATACCATTGAAGGAGGTGAGGGAGTTCAAGCCAGCCCAATTCAGCAAGTAAGAGACAGTGATGACTATGGTAGGATGCCCCTGTGGCGTATTTGGCAATTTTGTTGTAGCAGGTCCCTAGTTTGTTTAGATTGCATTGCCTTAGGTTGGTATATATTGGAGAGGCATAAAGTAGGGTGGAGATAAGGTGGGAATTTGCTATTGAAATCTTTGCTGCTTTGGTGAGAAGTTGCTTATTTCTGTATAACGCTCCTAGTTTTTTGTGGACTTTTTTTATGGTCATGGATATGTGAATGTCAAATTTTAGTTGATTGTCTATTTCCACTCCTAGCAATTTGGTGTGTTCAGTTGGGTATATAGTGGTGTTGTCTTTTGCTGTGATGTTAAAGTGAGAGTTGTTTAGAGTATGTTTGGTGGGTTGGAAGATGAGTAGTTTAGTTTTGTTTGGGTTGAGTATTAATTGGGCATCGGATAACCAAGTTTCAACAGAGGAAAAGGCTTCCTGTGTGACTTTTTGCAGTTTGGGTAGGGACTGGGCTGAGCAGATGATGGTTGAGTCATCTGCGTATTGTATGAGTATGCCATGTTTGGTGGCAGAGGCTAGATTATTGGTGAAAACAGAGAAGAGTAGGGGTCCAAGGATGGATCATTAGGGAACCCCTATGGGGACAGGTAGTTGGGGAGATATGTAATTCTGCCATACAACGGATTGTTGGCGGTCAGACAGGTAACTCTGAAACCAGCTGGTGACTGATTGAAAGAAGGATAGGTTATTGAGGACAGAGATGAGTTGTTTGTGTGGGACCATGTCAAATGGTTTAGATAGGTCTAAGAAAGTAGCAGAGGAGAGATAGCCATTGTTTTTATGCTGAAGGATAGTGTTAGTAAAGGAGAGTAAGGCAGTGGTGGTGCTATGGTTTGGTCGGAAGCCATGCTGAGTATTGGAAAGGAGGTTGTTAGTAAGGAGGTAGTCTGAGACCTGAGAATGTATGCATCTCTCTAGTATTTTGGAGAGTGGAGAGAGAATAACTATGGGGTGGTAATTGGTTAGTTCTGTGGAGGGGCCGCCTTTGTGGAGGGGAATTATATGTGATACTTTCCACAGTGTGGAAACATAACTTTATGACAGAGATCGGTTAATCAAGATGGTAGGCCAGAGCATCAGCTGCGATTTGTAGGTATTCACTTGGGAGGTTGTCTGCTGCTAATTTGGTGGGCTTAAGTTTAGTTAAGAGTTTTTTTTATGTTGGAGGTAGGTACAGGGGAAAAAGAGAAGGCAGTGGGGAGATTAGTAGTTGAAGGTGTGGGTTGGAGGGGAGGGGGGTTGTGTTGTTTACCTAGTGATAGTATGGTTTGTGTGAAGTGTGTGTTGAATTAGGTAGCAATATTTTTGGAGGAGTGAGGAATGTTAGGAGGAGGGGTACTGACTTTACCTGGGTGGAGGATGGAGTTTATGGAGGACCAGAATTGTTTGGGGCTGTGTTGGGAGGAGTCTAGGGAAGACTGGTAGTATTTGAATTTGTCCTGTTTTATTAGCTTTTTAACTGTATTGCGTAGTTCTAGGAATTTCTGTCTAGTTGAGGGGGTTTTGGTTTTGCCCCAGTGCTCCCAGGCTTTTATCCCTGTTTTTCATTTCTCACTTAGTGGTTTTCTGTAGCCATGGGGAGGGTTGTGCTTTCTTTCTGGAAAGTCTTATGGGGGCATGGTAATTAAGGATGCTCAGGAAGGTAGTGTTAAAAAATTCAACTGCGTCATCAAGACTGAGGTACTTTAGGGGATGCCAGTTACATTCTTTGAGGGATGAGATGAATGTGAGTGGGTTAAAGTTTAGCTTTTTACGTATTTGACAGTAGATGACAGGTTTAGCTTGGTATAGGTATTTTTTTAGTAGGAATGTTGGGGAGTGATCACTGAGGCTATCTGATAAGCAGCCTGTTATATATGACTGGGGGCTCTTACTGACTAGTATCCAATCCAGGGTAGTGTGCTTGCTGGAGTTTTTATTTATCCTGGTTGGTGACTGGACTAGTTGGGTGAAGCCATGAAGGTTTATATGATGGGTTGGATTGTTGCCAGAACAGGTCTGCCAGTCAATATTGAAATCACCTAAAATGATAGTTTCTTGGGGGAGATGGTGGGTAGACCAGCTGAGGAGGTTTTCTAGTGGAGGGATGTTTTGGCCAGGTGGGAAGTAGCATCCAATTATGTTGATGGTTTTGTTTTGGTTTATTTTGAGGTTGGTATATATTATTTCTTCATTGCCTATTTGTGGAGCTGATGATTTTAAGATCTGGATGTTTAGATGCTGTTTAAATATTATAGCTACACCACCTCCTTTCTTGTTTAGCCGGTCTACTCTTAGTATGCCGTAACTGGTAGGGAGTATTTGCTCACTGGTAATGTGAGGTTTTAGCCAGGTTTCTGTCAGGATGACTATATCTGGGGAGTACAAGTCTATGGTGGCATGGAGTTCATGGGCTTTGTTGGATATACTTCTAATATTTAGGCTTAGTAGAAGGAAGTCACTTGGCTTTCTATTGGCTTGTGATATGCGAGAAGTTGTGGTTTCTAGTCTGATTATGAGGATTGGGGTTGGAGATGGTAGGGCCAGGGTTGGGGTGGATGTCTCCACTTAGGGCTAGTTTTGATATGCATGAGGTTATTAGCTTTCACAGTTTTTGAATGTGTTTGTTTATTAGGGAAACTTTATGATTGTGCTCTATGGGTAATAGGTATAGTGGGAGGGTTACTATGTTAAGTTGTAGGAATGCTTTATGTTTGAGTAATATAGTTGGTAGAATATGCAGGGGGTGCATAGGGATGGTTCTTGAGTTGGTGGGAGGGGAGCTGAGTGAGGGTGAGACATGAGTGGTGGTGTGAGTAGTAGTACAGTGGTAGTGGTTGAGTGGGAGAATGATGGAGCTTTGGTAGGATGTAAGATATGCAAGGAGAGTGCATGCAGTGAGCATAGGTAAGGTATGCTTGTACATGTTAGTTGAGGAGGTGTGATAGTAGTGGGAAAATGGAGGAGATAGTGTTGAGTTAGCGCTGTGGTTGGCTATTGGAAAGATGGGAGGGGTTTGTGAGTGTAATAAAGGTAGGACCACTGGGGGCAGGAGGGAATAGGGGGCAGGGTGGGGAGTGAAGCGGGTAGAGACCCTGTTAGTTGCTCTTATGAGGGGGCTGGAAACAATCAGGTAACAGTAAACTGATAAATGAACATATGATAGTGACAAAGGGTGGTTGTAGTTTTAAAAATGGTGCCTGCCACAGGTAATATTTATTAACTTTGGGATTGGCTTAAGGTAATAAACAGGAACGGGGAGGGGGAGAACAAGGGTGTGAGCAGGCAATTCTTTTGTACTGCTGCTAATGAGCCAAAGCAAAGACAAGTTTGTGTTTAAGAAACAATCAGAATTGACCAAGGACTGCTCTGAAACTGTAAGTCATTTCTTAACCATTTCTCAGGTAGAAAAACAGGATAACCTTATATCAGTAGGCTACTCTGGTCTCAGTTTAAATTAACAAACACACAGTATTGATCAGTTATGGATACTATTTGCTAACAGAAGGGAATAAGAGAGAAAGTGGAAGATGAGTGTGTGTGTGTGTGTGTGTGTGTGTGTGTGTGTGTGTGTGTGTGTGTGTGTGTGTGTGTGTGTAGGGGGGGGGGCTGCTTACAAGCCAAAGCACAGTGCTCTCCAGGGGAAACTGAATATTGGCTCAAACAGGTAGACACATACTAAAAGTTAACTTTAGCTGTTTGCAGACAGTTCAGACCTGGACTGCACTTTTCTTATAAGAATGATAAAGGTGGTACCACAGTTGAATGCTTAAGAGTGGTGTTAGGTTCAAAGTTAACTTTAGCTGTTTGCAGACAGTTCAAACCCGGACTGCACTTTTCTTATAAGAATGATAAAGGTGGTACCACAGTTGAATACATAAGAGTGGTGTTAGGTTCAAAGTTAACTTTAACTGTTTGCAGACAGTTCAGACCCAGACTGCGCTTTTCTTATAAGAATGATAAAGATGGTACCGCAGTTGAATACTTAAGAGTGGTGTTAGGTTCAAAGTTAACTTTAGCTGTTTGCAGACAGTTCAGACCCGGACTGTGCTTTTCTTATAAAAATGATAAAGGTGGTACCGCAGTTGAATACTTAAGAGTGGTGTTAGGTTCAAAGTTAACTTTAGCTGTTTGCAGACAGTTCAGACCCGGACTGCGCTTTTCTTATAAGAATGATAAAGGCGGTACCGCAGTTGAATACTTAAGAGTGGTGTTAGGTTCAAAGTTAACTTTAGCTGTTTGCAGACAGTTCAGACCCAGACTGCGCTTTTCTTATAAGAATGATTAAGATGGTACCGCAGTTGAATACTTAAGAGTGGTGTTAGGTTCAAAGTTAACTTTAGCTGTTTGCAGACAGTTCAGACCCGGACTGTGCTTTTCTTATAAGAATGATAAAGGTGGTTTATGTTGGATGTCTCTTGCTATTTGACTTCTTGCGCTGTTTAAGCTGGACTAAGTATAGCTAAGCAACAGGTACACCCATGCAGCTATGCTTAAACTTTATTGCACGTTTAAAAAAAAATGATTCATTGTGTTATATTTGTACCTTTCAGAATATCCATGCTAATGCTGAACCTGTTATTCTATCAACTTTCTGCTTGGTGGGACGATTGACCATTTTGGCTTTGTCCACATTCCTTACTCTGACGGGTTGGGAGGTGTGCACTGTGTGCTTATGCTAAATGTGTTATTCTACCTACATTTGTCTTGGTAGGGACGATTGTCCCTTATGGCTTTGACCAGATTTCTTATCCTGATGGGTTGGGGTGTTATGAGCATTCTCGCTCATTTTAAATTGTCGAAAGGCAATGCTGGAGTGCAGGGGGTATGTATATTGTGAGAGCTCTGTTCTCAGACATACCCCCCTGTACTCGTACATGGAACCGTGTCCGTTTTACATCAGGGCAGCACACCTTCATACATATGCATGGTGCGTTGTCGTGCAGAACAGGAACAGACCCTGCCATGCAGGAATAACTTATTCATGCACGTCGGCTTGCTGAATCCTGGGGACTGTTTCAGCCCACCATCTGTCCACTGCATCAGTGAACTGATTCAGGGTATCCCCAGTGCAGTGGAGGCAGTTAGAGATGAGAGACTGTGCTGCATCCATAACCCTAAGCATCTATCTGGTGTTGCATTTAGAATGTGCCTGTGCCTCCATGATGACCCAAAACATGCACTGAGTGACCTGTGATGTGACACCTGCGACAGGTGCTGGATGGACAGCAGTCCTCCTACGAGCACTCCTGTCAATCCGCCTGTGTGGGATCTTGCCAGGTCTCTGGCTATGGCCAGTGTCTACACTCACTGATGCCATAGTTGCTACACTATCTTGATCAACGTCACCACCCTCTGACTGTCCAATATCTGTGGTCTCTGGGAACTGGGTATGTGTGGGCATACTAACTGTGTGCAGTGACAATGGGGGCAGAAGAGGGATGTCAACCTCTGGGACAGATGCAGTCCCCGATAATGCCATCTGTGCCTCACTAGGGCCACCATCATCATCAGAGTCCGAGATCTGCTATCTCTGAAAAAAACAAAAAAAAACAAAAAAAATCTTGCTTTTTTCCCACTTTTCTGAGATTTAAAAAAGTTCAGTTACAGGCTTGCTGTTCTTGAACTGTTTGTAAGTTTCTTGGAGGCCATTTTTTGCTTGGGCTAAAGGGAAATCTCTCTGTTGATCAGTGGCAGTGAAAAACATTGAGCAGCCTGCCTGCCTCTGTGGGAATGGTTACTGACTTGAAACTGTAGTTTTATTGGCCATTTTGGGTCAATTCCAAACTCCTACATCTTCCTCTCTTAAAACCTGGTTGCCTCATGGTTTTGGCATCTTTAGAGGCTTGTTGGCTGTTGGTGAAGCACCCACCAAGAGGAGAAAATGCTGAGAGAAGAAAGGAGCCACTTTTGAGATTTTAAGTATTTTCCTCTGTTTATTTGCTAAGTTTTTCTGCAGAGCCACCTATTTTGAGCATTTTCTGGCTTGTTAAACATGATTTCTGCATTAGTAACTGTATTTAGAGCACAACCTAGAGCTGTTTACTGAATTTCCTGTTTGCACTTATTTTTAAAATCATTTTTTTCTCAAAACTTGCATTTTATCTGTCTTTGGCCTAGCACTGTTGTGTGGGGTCATTTACTGCACTGTTATAACTTGTTGATACTTGTGAACCTCTGCTATCTCTGAAAAAAAAAAATCTTGCTTTTTTCCCACTTTTCTGAGATTTAAAAAAGTTCAGTTACAGGCTTGCTGTTCTTGAACTGTTTGTAAGTTTCTTGGAGGCCATTTTTTGCTTGGGCTAAAGAGAAGTCTCTCTGTTGATCAGTGGCAGTGAAAAACATTGAGCAGCCTGCCTGCCCCTGTGGGAGTGGTTACCGACTTGAAACTGTAGTTTTATTGGCCATTTTGGGTCAGTTCCAAACTCCTTCATCTTCCTCTCTTAAAACCTGGTTGCCTCGTGGTTTTGGCATCTTTTCAGGCTTGTTGGCTATTGGTGAAGCACCCACCAAGAGGAGAAAATGCTGAGAGAAGAAAGGAGCCACTTTTGAGATTTTAAGTATTTTTCCTCTGTTTATTTGCTAAGTTTTTCTGCATAGCCACCTATTTTGAGCATTTTCTGGCTTGTTAAACTTGATTTCTGCATTAGTAACTGTATTTAGAGCACAACCTAGAGCTGTTTACTGAATTTCCTGTTTGCACTTATTTTGAAAATCGTTTTTTTTTTTCAAAACTTGCATTTTATCTGTCTTTGGCCTAGCACTCTTGTGTGGGGTCATTTACTGCACTGTTATAACTTGTTGATACTTGTGAACCTCTGCTATCTCTGAAAAAAACAAAACCAAAAAAAATCTTGCTTTTTTCCCACTTTTCTGAGATTTAAAAAAGTTCAGTTACAGGCTTGCTGTTCTTGAACTGTTTGTAAGTTTCTTGTAGGCCATTTTTTGCTTGGGCTAAAGGGAAGTCTCTCTGTTGATCAGTGGCAGTGAAAAACATTGAGCAGCCTGCCTGCCCCTGTGGGAGTGGTTACTGACTTAAAACTGTAGTTTTATTGGCCATTTTGGGTCAATTCCAAACTCCTTCATCTTCCTCTCTTAAAACCTGATTGCCTTGTGGTTTTGGCGTCTTTTCAGGCTTGTTGGCTGTTGGTGAAGCACCCACCAAGAGGAGAAAACGCTGAGAGAAGAAAGGAGCCACTTTTGAGATTTTAAGTATTTTTCCTCTGTTTATTTGCTAAGGTTTTCTGCATAGCCGCCTATTTTGAGCATTTTCTGGCTTGTTAAACTTGATTTCTGCATTAGTAACTGTATTTAGAGCACAACCTAGAGCTGTTTACTGAATTTCCTGTTTGCACTTATTTTTAAAATCGTTTTTCTTTTCAAAGCTTGCATTTTATCTGTCTTTGGCCTAGCACTCTTGTGTGGGGTCATTTACTGCACTGTTATAACTTGTTGATACTTGTGAACCTCTGCTATCTCTGAAAAAACAAAAAAACAAAAAAATCTTGCTTTTTTCCCACTTTTCTGAGATTTAAAAAAGTTCAGTTACAGGCTTGCTGTTCTTGAACTGTTTGTAAGTTTCTTGGAGGCCATTTTTTGCTTGGGCTAAAGGGAAGTCTCTCTGTTGATCAGTGGCAGTGAAAAACATTGAGCAGCCTGCCTGCCCCTGTGGGAGTGGTTACTGACTTGAAACTGTAGTTTTATTGGCCATTTTGGGTCAGTTCCAAACTCCTTCATCTTCCTCTCTTAAAACCCTCTTTTGCGCGGTTTTGTGCGTTTTTGTGCATAGCGCAACAGCGGGCAGCGCCGCCTAATTGGGTTTAAACTATTCCTGGCTCCACAAAGTCTGCTCTTCACTTTTTCTCTTAGAACTGCTCTATCTCTCAATTTAAACACCATATTCTCATTCTAAGGCCCTTCACTGGTCCAATTAAGTAATCCTACAAGTTAGCACTATTAAACCATAAGAACTACTTACTCTTATACTCTCTATGATTACCCTGTCCTCTATTGGTCCATCTGAAATTCAGTTTCCCTATATTACTCTAGCATGTCCAAAGGTCAGTCAATGGTTTCCTCTCCAGTCCAGCTGGTGAATCTGGGAATTTTGAGGCAATGTTACAACTGTCTCATGTACACGGATGACCCTCTCCTCCTCCAAACAGGTTCAAATATATGTGAGAGATGCAACTATTTAGCCAAACTGGAGGCTGAGCTTTCTCATCTCAAAACTGGTGTAACCAGTCAGGAGGAGAAGGTAACCTCACACAACACAATTCCAGTATCACATAGTCCCACCACATCAGCGAACCAAACACATAAATACACAAAAACATACTTGGAGGCTCTAAATAAAATTCTACCTAAGCAACAGAGACCTCCAAAGCAGACATCCAAGCAAACACTACCTCAAAACAAAACACGCACAACACATAGCCCACAAAGTCAGTGTGCCAAGCAGCCACAGCCCTTAAGGCTGAATAACACACCTGATACTCTTGTAATAGGTGACTCTATTGTCAGACACACTGACGTCCCGCTCACCAAGCTGAATAAAGAGAAGGTCACGGTGAGCTGCCTGTCAGGTGCTAGGATCCGCCACATAACTCAAGCACTCAGGTCACTCCAAAGCAAATACAAATATAACTCAGTCATTGTACATGCTGGTGTGAATGACCTGAGACGTACCTCCCTGGACTACATGAAAAGAGACATAGAGGAGCTCTCTGATCATGTAGCCCAGGCTGGTATGACCCTGACCTTGAGCAGCATCTTACCCTCACCTAGAATGATGCCACAGTACAAAGACAAAATGATCGATTTTAACAATTGGCTAAAATTTTGGTGTCATTCAAAGGGGATCCAGTGTCTGTCAGCCTGGGATGACATGCTCGACAAGCCACGTTGCTTCACTAGGGACGGCTTGCACCTGTCACCACTGGGCTTTCGGATATTGGCAAAGGCTCTTGCCACCCCCATAGTGCCTTTTTTAGGCAAGGATCAAAAGTCAAACCCACCCCCATACACAGCACAAGGAACAAGAAACTAAGGGTAATGCTGCTTAACGCCAGAAGTCTTAACCTCAAGATGCACGCACTCGAAGCTCTCCTCAGTATGGAGAACATCGATATCTGTGCAGTGACAGAAACCTGGTTCAAGGCTCCAGAGAGCACCCCGGCACTACCAGGCTATACCTCATATCATGCTTTTCGGCCCCAAAACCCGGACCGAACCACAAAAGGAGGGGGAGTTTCCATATTTATCAAGGATATCCACACCTCCAGGTTAGTGGCATTGCACGAAGTATCGGAGACCATCCATGTGCAACTAACAGTGGGCAAGACTGCTTTTCAGTTTATAGCATCCTACAGACCACCCTCTCAAAATCAGGAATCCCACTCGGCTTTCCTGAAAACATTGGAGAACATGAAGATTTCTCCAAACACCACTATATTGGGCGACTTCAACTACCCAAGCATTGACTGGGAGCACTACTCAAGCCCCAGCACCTTAGCCCAAAGGTTCCTGGAAATTATAAACTCAAATGCTATGGAACAAACAGTCACCACTCCCACAAGAGGGGACAACATACTAGACCTGATCATTACCAACATGGGGACTCTATGCTCCACACCAGAAGTATATCCCTCATTGGTAAGATCAGACCATAAATTAATTTCACTGGATGTCCACATCCCGACCCAACCCCCAGCCCAGAAAACTACAGTGAAAAACTTCTCAAAAGCGAACTTCTCACTTCTCAAAACCAAAGTGGAATCCTTCAAGGCCCCAGGGCCAGTGGAAACTATGGCCCAAACTGCAGAATCCTATATAAACGCATTCTACGGACATCTCCAGGAATGCATGGATCATGCTATCCCAAACAAAACCAAGACCCAATCATCCAAAGGCAGGCATCCAGTCTGGTGGACCCCTGCCATAAATAAACTGTACAACAGAAGGAGGAAGCTACTACATGATAGAGCAAAATCCCTAATAGGGAAGGCATCTCTGATCAGTACTAGCAATAATTACGATCCTCATAAAATCCTCCAAGGCCAGCTTCGAGAGAAAAATTGCACAGGACACCAAAGACAATCATAAGGCTTTTTTCAGTTATGTTAGGAACCTGGGATGCAACTCCCAGACTTGTTCTGAGTTGATTCTAAATGACAAAAAATACACTGAACCCACAGACATCGCCAATATCCTGGCAGACAGGTTCAGTGCAAACTTCTCCACCCCCTCCCCCCAAAAGAGCAAGTGTCTATCTCGGCAGAGGGCTGCCTCCCAAACATCTCTGATGCTCAGGTGAAGGCTGCCCTCTCCAAAGCAAAAAACACTGCTTCCATGGGACCAGATGGCATCCCAGGTTGCATCCTACATGAACTCCAAGAGGAACTAATCCCTCAAATAAAACAGCTATACAATCTCAGCCTCACTACAGGATATGTGCCCACAGAATGGCGTACAGCAACAGTGGTCCCACTCCACAAAGATGGAGCCTCTACGGACCCTGGAAACTATTGCCCCATAAGCCTGACTAGCTTAGTCTGCAAGGCTATGGAGAGGATCATCATGGAGCTCATAAACAAAGACATTGGGGACCTACAGACACTAGATCCTACCCAGTTTGGCTTTGTCAATGGCAGATCCTGCCTTTTGAATCTGGTTGACTTCTTCGAAACAGTCACCAAAGCCATAGATGAAGGGAAGGTAGTCCACACAGCCTATCTGGACCTTGCAAAGGCATTTGACACAATACCCCACTCGGGCATCATAGATAAGCTATCCAGCTTAAATATAAACCCCTATGTCACAAGATGGGTCGCAAACTGGCTCAAAGACAGAACTCACAGAGTGAGAGTTGCTGGAGCCATGTCAGACTTGAATCTGGTCACAAGTGGTGTCCCACAGGGTTCTGTCCTGGGACCACTCTTGTTTGGTATATACTTTTCCGAGGTACAGGCAAATGTGGGAGGACTATGGCTCACCAAGTTCGCAGACGACTGCAAACTGGGCGCCATAATCGACTCTCCAGCTGACTCAAACATCCTTCAAAAAGGTCTCACAGAGACAGATAACTGGTGCCAGTGCCATGGTTTAAAGCTAAATGCCAAAAAATTTATAGTCATACCCTTTGGCAAAAACAATGTGCCCACAAATTACCACATAGGCGGAAACCCATTAAGTACAGAGAAAGTTATTAGGGACCTGGGGACCCAAGTTGATAGCAATCTCTCCTTTGAAAACCACATTGCCAAAGTGGTTAGAAAGACCTTCTACATAGCCCACCTCATCACGAAGGGTTTCACATCTAGATCAAGAGAGGTAATCGTGCCTTTATTCATCCCTCATCAGGCCCATCATAGAATACAATGCCCCTTTTGGGATGTGCCTTACCCGACACCTGCAGCAATTAGAAAGACCCCAAAAGTATCTCACCAAGAGGATCAAGGGTCTCAAACAGATGCCATATGCTGCTCGGTTAAAAACTCCAGCTCTACTCAGTTGCATACCGCCTACTTGAGGCGATCTATGCCTGACATACAAAGCTATGTCAAATCCAGAATTAATGGATATGCTCCACCTCAGTAAATCTAAATCCCTTAGAGCCACATGCTCGAGGGACTTGAACCTCAGCACAGAAATAAATAGAACTTGCTGGAGGGACAGGTTCATAACCCAGAGGCTCCCTTCACTCTGGAATAGAATTCCAGTTCATGTGAGGCAGAGCACCTCACTGAATCTCTTCAAGAAGAATCTCGATAGGTGGATGGGGGATCGTAGGTTTGTCCCAGGGATTACTCCCGTGTCACTATTAGACAGAGGCACAGTAAACTAAACCTTAAAAGGGCACAGTATACTCAAATCAAGGGGTGGCGTAAGCCATACAGAATCGGGCTAGGCTTATAATTGCCCCAGGGCAGATAGCCTAGTATGAACCTATGAACCTATGAACCTATGAGAACTGACATCAGGTTGTGTGGAAGACAGACCCCAATCCCCTGATCACCTGTGAAAATTAAGACAAAATCAGTATATTACTACCTGCACTTTTATGTATAGCAATCAACACAGACTCATACAAATGAGGCTCTACAACTACATTACCAGTCACACATCTTCTTGTCTCTGCTCCGATGCACAACAGACAACCTCACACCAACATACACAGACAAGTCAAGCCCTTTATAACATGCACATCAGCCACATCCAGGTAAAGTTACCAGTAGAATCTGTCTGTAAGATATGAAATATGACACTATACGTGATAGACCTACACATAAAACCATTACACTTATCTTGAGAATGATATGCCAGTACTAGTGTCACTGCCTCAGGTATGTAGCATCTTCCTTTTGTGCTTGAACAGGCATCTTGGAGTAATTGCCTCATGTATACCAGGCTGCGTAGCCACTCATAACTATAAGTGCAGACGTGTCGATGGTTGTTCAAATACACACCTGTGACTAACCACTCTATGAACCATAGTTATCTGTTCCAGAATGGAAAATGCAAATATTCTACTCTGCCTAAACACATTTGTATATAGGGCAATATGGCAGCCCTTAACTTTCATAGGGTATATATGATCTGTAAAAAACTGTATCATACTTACCAGGTACAAGACCACTGACTTGGGCCACTCCTGACAGACCTATGAAAAGGTGAGTGAAAGGTATTGTCAGCACCACCAAATGTTGCAGCACTACAAGGTAATATGTACATATATCCACATGTACAGTGGCTACTGTGATACTGGCTGTATTGCTGACATTCTGAGTATGTGTACACAACTGTGCGCAAACCCTAACTCCTCCCTACCAATGCAGATAGACCTAACACCCATGTACAGGTATGTACAGCCTGCCACAATGAGTGATACAGTATTACACTGGTGAACACAGTACACTTACCTGGAAGCTCCTCTTCTGTGGACACTGGGACACCCACCTCCATGATGTATGTTGTGATGGATGCCTAGGAGCGGTTGTGTGTTCCTAGGTTCACCAGGAATTCCCCGGTGACTGTGAGTGGATGTTCTGTGCAGGCCCTCCACCGGTGGCAGGACGATCCCTGGCAACATCAGCTGCCCTTCATCATGCACCATTCACCATGTGAAGAAACAGCTAGATGGAAGCCACCACGATGTAAAAGATAAAGTTGATTTATTATATAACAAGCGCTTTCACGTGCATCCAAGGCACGCTTCCTCAGGTTTATACAACTTCATTTCATTAAGCAGCTTTTATATGCTACTAAATCATTCATCAATTAATTTAGTTCAATCAACCAGTAAAAACATTTATCAATTAAGCTTACTAAAGCTAGTACAATAAATATAACAATTTAAAGGCAAGAATAACAAAATAAAAATATGCATCAGTTCCATAGGACATGAAGCAATATTATCAAATTATAATCTTGCATATAATATATTATGATATTCTAAAACCTCTTAAGAAAATAAACATAAGAATATATGAAAAATAAAACAATACAAAACCTATCAAAAATAAACTTATATACTATCAAATATATTTTTATATATATATATATATATATATATATATATATATATATATATATATATATATGTATATATATATATATATATATATATATATATATATATATATATATATATAGAAATACTACATTGCATCATCTCAAAAACTAATACTAAATATGTTATAATTTTAGTCACGTGCAGTTAAAATAGGTTTAATACTAATATATTGATTTAAACCTGGTTCAATATGTGCCATCAGTCTCAAAATCCATCTTAGTTCAACAGTTTCTAAATAGTTCATCCTGTCACCTCCTCTCTTATTAAGGCCTATCACTTGTAAAACCCTAAAAATAAAACTATGGTTAGGTTGAATAGCAACATGTTTAGCTAAAGCATTATTCAGGTTTAACCTCTTAATGTCATATGTATGGTTATATACTCGGTCTCTTAGCCTTCTTGTAGTCATGCCCACATAAAATGCTGGGCATTGTGTGCATGTTGCTAAATAGACAAGGTTGGTAGTTTCACAAGTGGCATAAAAATTAGGTCTATAGATATAATTAAGAGAGGGATGAACAAACTGATCATCACTAGCTATATATTTACACATGTTGCATTTATTGCATGGAAATGTACCATGTCTTAAAATTTGCTTATCTATACTACTGATTAGTGAGTCAACTTTATCAATACATAAAAGCCTTTTCAAGTTCTTACTATTCTTATACCTAAAACTAGGTGTTGTCCCTATTAATTTAAGACATCTATTATCTACAAGTAAAATATTCCAGTTTTTCCTAATAATGTCAGTTACATAACTTATATCACTGGTGTATCTTGTAGTGAAAAATACCTTATTTAAATCATAATGTGTCCCATATTTATATATAATCTTAGGATGTCTTCGAACAACGGAAGCCTCTGTATCCACATGCGTGTCATTCATAGCAGAACAATTTAGCTTACATTGTGAGACATTGTAGCCTCTTTCTTGAAATAGCCCCCTTAGATGACCAGTCTGTAAGTCCCTATCACTGTCATATCTGTATAAACTGGAAATTCTTTTACTTTGACTCCTAACAATGTTGGGAAACATATGACGTGGATGCATGCTATCATAATGTAGCAATGCATTCCTCCAACAGGGTTTTCTATATAGAGTAGTTGAGATCAAACCTTCTGAACGTTTATTTATTGTAATGTCAAGAAAATGTATCTCCTTAGGTGATATTTCCAGTGTAAACTTTAGGAATTCAGTTGTAGATTCTAAATAAATAACTAAGTCATTTAATAGGGCTAATTCCCCATCCCAGACGATTAATATGTCATCTACAAAACGTCTGTATAATAAAACATGTTGAAAGAAACTGCTATTAAACAAATAAGCACATTCACAATGATACATTACTAAATTTGCATAAGAATTTGTGCATGGGGTGCCCATAGCTACACCCCATGTCTGTGCATATAATGCATCACGGTACATAAAGACATTGTTATTTAATACTAAATCCAAGAGACTGCAAACAAGCAATTGTGTATCACTGTTCAGTGGACCTATTGAGAGTAAGACTTCCCTAATTGCCTCTATTCCATAGTCATTTGGAATTACTGTAAATAGACTCTTGACATCCAACAAAGCTAGAACAACAGAAGGGGGTAACATGCCGTCTTTCATAAGGTTATCTAGATCATCCAGTAATTGGTAGGTATTCTTTAAAATAGTTGGAACACTCCTTGTTAACGGTCCAAGGATGGATTCCAAATAATAAGAAATATGTTCTGTAACCCACCCCGCTCCTGACACTATAGGTCGTACAGGTATAGGAACAGTTTCTTTATGAATCTTTGGGAGACCCTTAATCAGAGGTATTTTTGGAAAGTCGATTAAAAAATATTCATAAAGCTCACTATCAATCTGTCTACACATCAAAAAGTCATATAGTGTATCATGAACATTTTTCACAATATTAATAATAGTCTCATTCTCTATCAACCTATAGGTCTTATCATCATTCAGCATGTGCAACATCATAGTATTATACATAGTGGTATCTAATACCACTATGCCTCCCCCCTTATCAGCAGGCTGTATAATCAAGTTGGCATTATTAGATAAGTCATAGAGAGAATGCCATTCTTCAGCTTTCAAATTATGATACACATTTTTTGAGCTAGCATTTAAAAAATATTCATAAAAGTCTTTTTCACATACTGAAACAAAACAGTCAACATTGCTAGGAAAAACTGGTATAAAAGTACTTTTACGTTTAAATTGGCTTCCTGAGTCAGTCGCTTTCACTTGGTCAAAAAATAATAGTTTCAGCGACAAATTCCTGGCAAAAAGACGCAAGTCAGTCAGTATCTCGGCAAGATTACTTCTTTGTGAAGGAATGAAGGAAAGGCCTCTATTTAATAGAGATATATCATTGGCGTCAAGATTATAACTCGAAAAGTTAAATACTAATGTGTTCAACTTCTGTTTTTCCTCCTTACCTCCATCATTTCGCCCGAGTATTTCCTTTTGCATCTTCCTCGGCTGTTGGACCTTTCTTGTGGTCTGAATTGGTGTCGCACAGGTAGTGGTAAAAAAACGCTAGTAGCTTTACCAAAGATATGTTTCGGTTTAGCTCCAAACTTATCGAAGGAAGCTGGTTCTTTCAGAGCTTGTTGGTTAGGTGGGGGCGTGTTTAGAGTCGGCGCAACCTCACTCATTGTATTTCTGTTCACTGACGTCACTTCAGCTCCAAGCCCTTCTTCCGTTGTTATCCCCACGCTGTTTAAAGAAACAGTATCTATGGGAGTAGACGATTCTGTTTCAATGTCTATATGAGCCATATTTGAGGCTTGATTATCACATTGGGAGCCTGCTTTCGGCCATACAAATACCTGACCAGATAGGAAATCCTGATGGTCTCTTTGTAATTTCTTATACTTAATCTGTTGCAGTCTGTCACTATATGCTGTTACCTGTATGTACATAGCATCGATCTTTTTCTCATATATTTCTCCCTTAAAACGATTACATATCTCGCTATACAAGGCATCTACTTTAATAGTAAGTTCTTGTTCAATAGGGGTGAAATAATCAATGAGGAGTTTCATGTACTGATTACTTAGGTCAAGGTTTAGCTGCTGCCATCGTTTCAGCAGCTCAGGGTGGCTATTTCCATACGTGGGCATGCATAACACTCGCATGCCTCTAGGTATTATTTGAAAGTGTAGGCTAGCCTCCATATGCCTCCTTTGCCAAATCAAACAATATAATTTATATAGACTGTTCTCAAGTTCTCTCAAGCAGTTATAGAAATCACTAAGATTTTCCACAGTACCTGTAATGTTAGTGGTTGTATTCGGATGAGACAAATTCATGCCCAGTAGCAGATTTACAGTCTCTTTCAATAAACTGTTCCATCTGTCTTTGGGGCTTCTAGTCCCAGGATTATAATCCAGTTCCACTTGCAGGGTATCCATCGTGTAAAGGTAGCAAAGCCCAAAAACCAAACGACAACTAATGAAATAAAATGAAGAATGCTACCATTCAAAGGTTCCAACCAAAAAACCAGGAATATATGAAGAAACAGCTAGATGGAAGCCACCACGATGTAAAAGATAAAGTTGATTTATTATATAACAAGCGCTTTCACGTGCATCCAAGGCACGCTTCCTCAGGTTTATACAGCTTCATTTCATTAAGCAGCTTTTATATGCTACTAAATCATTCATCAATTAATTTAGTTCAATCAACCAGTAAAAACATTTATCAATTAAGCTTACTAAAGCTAGTACAATAAATATAACAATTTAAAGGCAAGAATAACAAAATAAAAATATGCATCAGTTCCATAGGACATGAAGCAATATTATCAAATTATAATCTTGCATATAATATATTATGATATTCTAAAACCTCTTAAGAAAATAAACATAAGAATATATGAAAAATAAAACAATACAAAACCTATAAAAAATAAACTTATATACTATCAAATATATTTTTTCACCATGTCTGTGGCCCATTGTCGGACCTGCTCATAGGTCCTGTCATATCAGCCAACGTGACTGACATCCTGTACAAGGTCTGCCCAAAATGCTGCTCGCTGTTCCCAATTCTGCCTCCCCCTGGGCAACAAGATCTGGTGGTGTGGTCTCAGTCCATTGACAATCATGTCATTCTCTGCCTCTAAGAAGGGGGCATGTCTTCAGTGATACATGGTTCCTGAAAGACAACTAAGAGGAACCCATTGCAGGACCAGATACGTGGACAGCTACTATGTACAGATCCAGCACACCTATTATGGCCTTCACTATCCACTGCTCCCTCACACATCATACCCCACAGTCTGGAAACACTCTATGTGTCTGTGGATACCTCCAAGATAGTAGCAATACTTTGGTATGTCCCTGTATGCTGTGACAGATTCTGTTGTATGTTCCAAAACCCAGCAGTGCAGTCTACTGTGGTGGTCCCCTATGGACAAACTCCCACTAATATGTCATATGGCCACTGCCAGACAATTAATACTGTGCTATTACAACTGTATGGGGACATTACTGCAACACCAGTGAGTGTGCCACAAAGACAGAAAACAAAGTAACAGGGACAGAGCTCAGATGTGATTAAGATTCAGGGACAGTTGAGAGGCATGCCTGCAGGTGTACGGCAGCAGAGTATCACTGACACATCATTACAATAGATCTAAGACAGGCTTACTGTTGTAACTGAATTGCTAGGCAAAACTGGATTTGAACCCAGGACTGTGTGTGGCAAAATGTACTGCATGCAAGGCATTCAACAGATTGCACCACTGAGTCACTACAAAAGAGTGTGCATTTGCAATTGATATATCTGCACATATACAGGCTGTGAGAAACATTTCTATGTCCATCAGTATGTGCATGGCTTTATATGGCTGTATTTCAGCACCAAGGTCCCAGTTGTACATGTACTTTGCCATTGCTGCCTTAGCAAGTCTATTTCCACAAGTTGCTGATAAAAGGGCACATATACCTGCTATCACAGGCCTCACTTACATCCATTATTATGTCTTTGGCTGTCTACTGGTGTATTATTGCACCAGAGTCCACGGTACACTCCCATTTTTCCCATTAGTTTTTATTTGAGTTACATGCCTAATGACTGTAAGTGGCAATCAGTATGTTTTCCTGGAATCATCTGTTTTACATCAGATCTGGGTGGTGTGGTGGGCTAATGCAGTGGGATGTAGGTGAGAGGGGCCTGGGTTTGAAACTTGCCAGAGGTGTTCATTTTGTACATGTTTCTAACAATATAATAAACACATTTAATCATTAAAGCTCATTTAAGCTTAGCTAAGCAAAGCAGAGCGCTTAGCTCCACACAAAACTGAGCTAGAAAATTATAAAGAAAAGAAAAATGAGGTGATAGAAAAGTTGTGAAATGGGGGCAAGCAGGGGAAAAACATAGTGAAAGACAGTTAGGGATGTGCAGGAAGGGTGTAGGAAAGACCCATAGCTATCCATGTCTTGTACATTAACGGCTGTGCATTTTGACAGATTTTGTAAATGAATTTGGACTCTCAAACCCCAGATGGAGGTGTGAGGACAACATAACTGTGTTGTCAAGCCAATTAGACCAGATTAGTGGTGTCCAGTGGACATGGTGTGTGACATGGAGAGCTATGTATGGGGTGATATTTTTTTTGGGGGGGGCAGGTGCCCATATTTTTAAGGTGAGAGTGAGATGTAGGGGAAGGGATATAGGTACATGTGGGGAGGTAAGTTGGGTAGGAGAGAATGCGATTGCAGACAGACAAGAATGACAAGACAGCAGACAGGGCCAGTGTGTGACACATGAGGGGGGTAATCACCCTGGTTTGTGTGTGGCAAAATGTACTATATACAGAGCATTTAATAAACTGAGCTACTGAGTCGCTACTGATTACTGACTGACTGATATCTTCCTAGAGCTTACCTGGAACCAAAATATGACCTGAAAATACTACTATGGTGTTATGCTAGACTGCAGTGACAGTAGAACATACATGCATGAAATAAAAGAATAATGCAGATAATAGGTATGCTATACATCAGTCTAACAATGCCAGAGTACATGCTTTATTGTTAGTGGGTTGAAATATCTGAGAAGGCAACAAACAATATCAGCTCATGGAGTGGGCTACCACTCCCATAAACCTTGCTTACCTGATGTTTGTAAATGACAGAGCATTATGTGAACAATATTGGCCTAGTGACAGCCTTGACAGGTACTATATGTGTTAAACAATGCAACTGGCAGCCATTAGATATGCATTCTATAGCTATTACAGTGTTATACTTGACAGCAACACCTTACCTTAAAGTCTGAATGCATACAGTTCTACTGCAATGGTTACAACAAGACAATCCTGATGTACACCATTTTCCTTGGTGTTATTGGTAATGAGTCATGTTTTATTACGGAACATGGCATTATTCATTTCTTTCAAAACAGCTCTTATTCCACAATTATTGCACTACATACTGTACTGTATATTCTTTAGTGCAGTTGCTAGTATTGTTTTGTGTTTTTATTGCACAACATTTTGCATTATTTATTTCTTGCAATACAGCTCTAATTCCACACTTATTGCACTCCAGACTTTATTGAATATACTTTACTGCAGTTAATGCTTTACTCTTTCTTGCTTATTTCACTACAGTTAGCATAATACATCCGTACTCACCACACTCATGGCACAACCTGGCCAGGCGCCTGGCATGTGACTCAACATTGCGAGCCCTCTCCTCTGCAGCTGTTGGGAGAGAAGCACACCATTATGTATACTAGTTCTGCAGACATTCAGCTTAGATATTTGTGAAACAGAGGTAAAATTATTTACATACTTGTGGGGCATTCCCTGCCCGAGCTTCTTGGACCCAGGTGTCCAAGAGATCCCCTTTCTCTGTTTCTGGTGTCATGGTGGTGATGAGACTGCCCACATGCACAAGGGATACCAGTAACACTGGTGGGTTCTCTAGCCAGCTGGTCCCAGGCCTCCGCCTTACTCTCTGAGCCATGGAAAGCTCCCCTGCAGCAGCCAGTCTTCATGGATTTTTACTAGGAGTGCAACCATGACCCTGGACTCCTGAATGCCCCAATGCTGCACTCAAAAGCATGCACCTTCACCAACACCAACCATAGTACCCTTCAAAAACAGAACTCCAATGGATTCTGCTGTATTCCTGCTTATTGGGATTAATACAGGCTGTTTTCCCACCCTTACACATCATTGAGCAACATTCAAAGAAACACCATGTCACATAGCACAGCATAAACCAGCTCAGCTAAGCTGAGGAGCATGAAAACTCACAGAACTGTAGTCTTAGCACAGTTTAGCAGTGCGCAAACCAGCCAAGTGACCCATAAAGATTGGCAGCCATTGTTATGGAGCTGTGACTCTACTCATTAAGCTACATGGATATTCAGACAGTAGGTGTACTTTTACATATAATACTGATCTACCTATAAGCAGTGCTGAGCAACATGCCACACTATGCAAACATGCTCAGATATGCTTAAACATTCATTTAAATAATTAAATACATCTGGTTTCTATTTTTAGATGTCTGGCAGTTGTCTGCTATCTTATCTGTGGGCACTGCTTAGCACTGCAGCGCTCCATGCCATGCTGCACAATCATGCTTTTTTATTAAAAAAAATAAAACAATATAACACAAAAGGACAGTCCGGGGAATCTCTTACTCATCTGCAGACATGGTTATCACTACACCTCTCCCTACATTGATTCCATACCCATGTCCCTTGACTCTTCCTCTACAATGTGCCATCATTAATATGCATGGCGTGCTGCTGAGGGGGAACCGTGTACACAGATGCAGTAACATTCTGTGTAGGCTCTACACTGTGCCTTGTGTATTTTATTAAATCCTGGGGAATGTCTTTTCACCAATTAAAAATACTAGTTGCACTTCTTGGAGCAAAACTAAAGAAAAAGCACTAGCTTAAATTATCTGTGCAGGTTAACTGGATGAGAATAGAGTTAATTTTCGGCCAAGTGAGTCATTTTACAAACTACAAAGCTTAATGCTGCAACAAACTGGATTTCAGCCATGCATTCCAGTATTTTGACTAACTAAAATTTGGAGGAGACATTTGACTCATTTATATTTTCCATTTGTTTTTTTGCCCACATATCTGCCAACTATCAAGACTCTCCTGATCAGACTTCAGCCTATTTGTCATGTACTGGGTAATCCTAGCACAGGGGTGAAAGCCAATCTGAGGAACATAATCTAGGCCTCCATGACAGGAGCCTGTTGCCTTGATAGCATCCAGCAATGAGGACATATATTGTAGGGCCTAACCTTCCCTTAGATGGGGGATACATGGCCAGCATCACCGCAGGAGCCACTGAGCCTTCACCAAATTACTGCATGGTCCTGTGCCTCCATGATGAAGGCTAACACATACACAGCCTGGTGGCTTAACACCCACCCCAGGGCTGCCCCTTTTGTTGTCACCATTCCAAGGGGTGCTGGATTTGGATGGCCTCACTCTACCCTCTTACCAAAAAAGGCACAGCCATCCTTCCAAAGTCAGCTCCAACAGACAAGCAAGCTGCTGATTAAACCCAGGTCACCTGGTCATAGGGATTTTTCACACTACTCCAACAGAGCTGCTTATTTAACTTATTAAAATGTGACGCTGTTATAACTGACTGTTACAGTCTGAGACCTTAGAAATGAGGTACCTTCTGAAGTAGAACCCAGTTAAGCAAAGTTGTATCTATGTGCATCTGAAGCTGATGACATAAAGAGATGGACTAATAACACACGCATATAGTTTTCTCTCATGTGGCCTCAACAGTGCTCAAGCTTGGAGATTAAAGGTCTTATACATTTATTATTTATATATTATTAAATTAAAATATGCTTAGTCTTTCTCTCCCTCTAAGATGTACAATGATCACAGTGTGTTAATTTTTGTACTTTTCTCAAATTCTAGGCCAGAATGAGATCACAGCGTGTTAATTTTTGTACTTTTCTCAAATTCTAGGCCAGAATGATAGGTACAAAGTCAGTTTTTTGGCTGATGTGCATTGAGGTGTCTTCTCCTGTACTATAAACAAAAGGAGACCAAATGTTTGAGATAAACATAAGACATAGGTGTTTTTGTGTACAACAAATAAAGTAAGCTTAAAGTGTTTGTTCGATGTTAACTTAAAAACAGATGCCTTGTGGACTGATAGCAAAATAAGTCTAAAATGCATCTTTAACCTAAAACAGTTTCTCCTGTTGTAAAAATGTGAGTACTTAATTTTGTGTATACTTACATAAACAGTTCACAAGACAGGTTATGACCAGCTCATCTGACTCTCATAATTTAATTTATAGAAATATAGAATTCTTACTATTATTTTACTTTTGCATTACAATATCTTTTGATTTACTACATGAATATATCTATTCTGTTTTCTCAACCAAATTTTGTAAAGTAAAAGTAGATATAGAGGTAATTAAAACACACTTCTACAGAATCAGAAGGTTCTGTTGACAGGAGGGAACATTAAGGTATTAACTTTTTTATATGAGAAACCTACTACAGGGATGTAGCTAGAACATTCTATTTTTTATTTATTTTACATTTGTTGACCAGGAAAGTCTGACTAGGACAGAGCCTATCTTCAGCTAAGGCCTGGGGAGAAATGCTCCAGATGCATGTCTTTGGAATGTGGGAGGAAACTGGAGTACTTGGAGGAAACCCACAGAAACACAGGGAGGACATGCAGACTCCACACAGAAGGCACCCCAGCCAAGAATCGAACCAGAGAACGTCTTGCTGTGAGGCAAGAACATTAACTGCTGCACCACTGTGTCACCCAACAGTACTCATAGACTTATTTTTCTGCCTTGAATGCCTTTGGCATTTAGAAGGACTGACAGAGCTGTTCTGAATGATGCCCCCAAGTACCTAAAATGTAAGTTACTTTCAGTTTTTCTTCTGTTAAATGTACTGTTTTGCAAGCTATATACCTGTTATTTGGGGCACTAATTTGGACAGTTGTTCACACATTATCACCTGAAAAGATTGCATGCTTGACCTGCTGTATGAATACTAGTTTTATTTTCTTGTATGTAGTTTTATGTATAAATTGGATAAAATTGCACCATTGTCAATATGCATAATACATACCATATTAAAATAATTTATTTTAATACTGCAAAGAATGCTACCTACATGGGCTCCAACAAGAATTAGCAACACCATTCTGTATTCTTTTCAGTCATAGTCTAAGCACCGGCTTTGCCCCAGCTGAATGGAAAATGGCCACCATTATTCCCTTGCACAAAGGTGGTGCTTCCACTGACTCTGGGAACTATAGACCTATTAGCTTGACTAGCCTTATCTGCAAGGCCATGGAGCGAATCATCATGGACCTTATCAACAAAGATATAGGTAATTTCCAAACACTTGACCCTATTCAATTTGGATTTGTCAAAAGGAGATCATGCCTGTTAAACCTGGTGGACTTCTTCGAGACAGTCAACAACACCCTGGACGAGGGCAGATCTGTGCATACAGCCTACCTAGACATAACCAAGGCTTTTGATACTATCCCCCACTCAGGAATCATTGACAAATGCACCCAGCTAGATATCAACCCTTGTATCATTAGATGGGTCACTAACTGGCTCATTGATAGAACATATATAGTTAAAATAGGTGAATCCACCTCCAACAGCAGACCTGTAACCAGAGGTGTTCCACAGGGATAAGTCCTGGGACCTCTACTGTTTGGAATCTATTTCTCTGAAGTATAAGCAAAAACTAAAGGTCTGTGGCTGACAAAGTTTGCTGATGACTGCAAACTGGGAGCAGTCATAGAATCTTCAAATTATGTCAACATCCTACAAGTGGGTCTTATACAAACCAATGATTGGTGCCTGTTAAATAAAATTAAGAATTCAATACACAGGAGGTGCAGATACAAAAGTTTACTAGTGTACACCAGGAGGCAAAAAAACGTACAAGTACAGAATTTTGTCTGACATGAATCAGGAAGCACACAATTTTATATAGGTTTAACATTTAGCTATGCCCACCTTTCTGACGTGATATGTCACAGGACATCTACATCACTTTAGCTTACAATTCTTCATTCATTAAGTTTGCTGATGCTGTACATTTAAAAAAAAACTTTTCCTTTAGATACAATACGGCCTTGCTATCCAGCTGGTCAGACATAATGTCTTTCTGTAAAGTTACTTATTCAAGGTTTCATATCAGTTCGAATACAATAGCAGCTTCAGTCTTTTAATGCATGTCTTTGTTCTGTTACACTTTCTCACACAGCTGCGTGCTATCTAAGTAACACATATACAAGGCCAGATCATTCCAACAGGAAAGAGCAGAAGATTTCATTATTTCACACATTTAATTTCCTGACCCAGCAGATAATCACTTGTGAAAAGCATAAACATTAAAACTTGCTAAGCTAGCATTCTGCCAGGGTCAGAGATCAGCCTTGCTTCAAGCCACAATGCAGTTTCAAAACTACTTACATTTAAACATGAATTCTTACTGTTATATGATTAATATAATAAAATGCATTATATATTACTTTTCTTTTAAACTAGCATTTCTCATGTATTCAAATACACATTTTTCTAACATTTTCCCCCCTATTAATACTTTTTATTCTATTTCGAAGTATGCATAGTCTTATTTCGTCTCCTAGCCTTTTCCACTCAGGATTTTCAGCTAGGTGAGTCATTCAATCTATACTTCAGAGAAAGCGTCATCTGAGATCAATCTTTCAATTTCAATATCTTGGTAGAAAGTTTCAGTAACAGATACATCAACAAAATGTTTGATTAATATTTTCATGCAGGGAATTCCACAGCAAACACATGCTCCTATTAGGAGTATACCCACACAAATGGCAATCAGAATATTCATTAGGATGGAACCCCACCCCCCAAATAGATTCTGGAAAAAGTCCGTCAGTGGGTTTGGGCCTGGTTCAATCATGGCTGATACTTGCTGAATTACCTCTAGGTGATTATTTATCTCATGACAATTGTCAGGAATAAAAGCACAGCATTCTTTTTTGATAAGCGTGCACGTACCACCTCTCGCCGCTAGGGTGAAGTCAAGAGCCATCCGATTTTGTAGCACAACAGTTCTCATTGCATTCAGTTCATCAGTCACCAATTCTAGGGTGGAAAAAGTTGCATTACTCATTACTTCGAGAAGGTTCGACAACTTCCTCAGCTCCCAGATCGATTTGACTGCTCCATAGGCTGGGAGTATCCCTGCCCAGGATATAACACTGTCACTCAAGTCCATATGAGTCAATTCGCTTTTGTCTTTTACTGAATTATGGTCTTTCCAACCAGCTTCGATCTTCCCAACTGGATTCACAGGTTTCTTAATTGGACCTTCGGATTTTCGAGCTGTTTCCCTTACGTTTTGTATCTTACCCAAAGGTAATTCTGCAGTATGTCTTATTGCCGGAACCAAATAACCCAAAAAACAACTGCCGGACCAATTCTCAGGTAACCATTTATATGCCTTTTTCCCACAAATAAAATAACAGTTTTCTACTTTAGTACTAATACGCATCAGCCCTGCATGAAACATTTTCTGATCTATAACTGACAATTGTTTAAACAAAACTGGATTTTTTTGAATGTCACTCATAGTTGTTTTCAATTAGTTTAAATACGAGTCATAATTAGTATTGCAAAAAGTATTGCCATTACTATTCTTAATATAACATCGGTAAGATATGGTTATATTGCAATTGCTCCAGCCCACCTGGAGAGTGTCATTTTTATAGAAACATACAACTCCTTTTTGTGTGACAGGTAAAAATAAAGCTATTTTGTCCTGTGATCTCACAGTTCCTGTGTCGAAAAGTAAATTCTCCCAAGTCTCATTTATCCCCAAAGGGACAGCGGACATTACCAGTCCTCCATATGCTGTTGGTATAGCTGTACAAACCCAGCAATTTGAAATATTCATAGTCTCTGCATACACACGTTTCATGGCTAGGTATGTGTTAAAATTTGGATGCCAGTCTATAGACGTTTCATCACGCTTCCCACTTTCACTTGTGTGGTTGTGTGTAGGATAAACCACAGCAAGAGGAAAATTGTCACAATTACAGTTAATAAATGTACACACAACAAAATGATTATGCTACATCTCTGGGGTTGATCTAAACTTCTATTTGCTTTGTTTTTGGCCATCTCGGTCTGGTTGTGTATCAGTCACAAAGTTTTTATCAAGTTGAAAGTTCTTTACCAGTTTACAATGCGTCAAATGAACTCAGGACGTCCTCTCGGCCACTCTAACTGCAGTAGGCGTTGCCAACAGAACCTGGTACGGTCCCTCCCACTTTGGACTCGCCCAATTCTTCCTTTTCATCACTTTCAGCCAGACATATGTCCCAGGAGCCAAGACTGCTTCCACCGGTCTGGTCTGTTCCTTATCTGAAAAAGAGTTAAACTGCAAAACAGATTTATTTGTTAACAGTTTCCTCATATAACTAGCTAATGAACTGTCAGCCTCTTGTTCTGCAGGCATGAGAGCTTTCCACTGAGGCACATAATATGCTCTCCCAAAAATCATTTCAAAGGGAGTCAAACCCTTTGCATTTGGAACCGTTCTCATACTCAGCAGTGCTAAAGGCAGACAGTATATCCAATTCTTTTGGGTCTCCTCTACTAGCTTTCTAAGTTTATTCTTTAGGGTACCATTGTACCTTTCCACCAGTCCTGCTGACTGTGGGTGGTAAGCACAATGGTTCTTCAAGGAGATACCAAAAAATCTCCCAAGCTGGTGAATCGTTTGATTCACAAAATGCGTGCCATTGTCACTATAAATCCTCTCCAGAATGCCAAATCTAGGGATTACTTCTTTTATCAGGGCTTTCGCCACTGTTGCTGCATCTGGGTTTTTGGTTGGAAAAGCTTCTACCCATTTAGAAAACATGTCTACAATAACTAAACAAAACTTTTTCCCTTCACATTTATTCAATTCTATGAAATCCATACAAATAGTATGGAACGGGTATGGTGGTATAGGAAAACTTCCTTGCTTGGTTTTAAATGCTCCTTGTGCATGATGCTTGTTACAAGTATGACAAGCTGCACAAAAATTTTTTGTGTAGTTTGTGTATCCATATGTTTGGAATATTCGATTCAGTAACTGTACCATCCCCCCTGTTGAGACATGGCACTGCCCATGGCTCAACAAAGCTGCATATCTAAATAAATTAGATGGCAATATCGGTTTTCTTTCTTTGGAAATGTACAGTCCATTCTCAAGAATTGCACCTCGTTTTACCCATTTTTGTTTTTCTGCTTTTGTAGTAAGCGTCTGCATTGTTTTTAACATGTCTAAATCTAAAATATCAGAGGGTTGTAATTCCTCATTTAAAAGTACAGTTTCTGAGTCTGAGGCTGCTTGCTTTGCAGCTGCATCAGCTCGTGCATTGCCTTTTGAAATCTTATCATGCTGTTTTGTATGAGCTACACATTTACAAATAGCCACTTTGGTAGGTAACTGAATAGATTCTAATAACTCCAAAATAAATTGCACATGATTAATAGGTTTTCCACTGGATGTTATCATTCCTCTATTTTTCCATTGTTGTGCAAATACATGTACTGTAGAAAAAGCATACTGACTGTCAGTATATATGTTTACACACTTGTTTTTTGCTAAAGTACATGCCCTCGTCAAAGCTATCAATTCTGCTGCTTGTGCAGATAAGTTGTGTGGTAAGGATTGAGCTTCTAAAATTTCAGTGTCTGTAACTACTGCATACCCTACCAGATTCTTCCCTGTAGGACCCCTTCTGCATGAGCCGTCCACGTAATATGTCACCTCGGCATTATCCAAGGGCATTTCTGTAAGATCTTGTCTAGGTAAAGCTAACTGTTCAATTTCCTGCAGGCAGCTGTGTGGTGTGCCCTCCGCAGGAGTTGGAAGTAATGTTGATGGATTCAATGTTGTACATCGTTCAATTGTCATATGAGGTTGGCTCAGCAGTATAGTCATACATGAAAGATGTCTAGCAGGAGAAAGGTATGCCACTTTCTCTTGCAGTAAAATTATTGCAACTGCATGAGGCACTCTCAATGTGAGAGGGTGGAATAACACCACTGAGGCCGAAGTCTGTACTGCCATTGCGGCTGCAACTACTGCTTGTACACAGTGAGGCAAAGATCGCGCCACTGGGTCTAACTGTGATGAATAGTAGGCTATGGGGCGTTGCTTGTCCCCATGTTGTTGCGTCAATACTGACGTCATATATCCTTGCTTACAATCTACAGTCTGAAAGAACCGTTTGTGATAATTTGGAAGTCCTAAAACTAATGAAGAAGCTATCAACTGCTTCAACCTGCAGAAAGCCGTTTCTGCTTCAGTTGTCCATTGTAAAATATCTTGTGCTGCCATTGGTGTCTTATATATCAAATCAGTCAGTGGAGCAGATTCCAAAGCATAATTTGGTATCCAGCTCCGACAAAAATTAGTTGTACCTAAGAAAGACATCATTTCTTTCTTGGTTGTTGGTTTGGGTGCTTGCAAAATAGCTGTTTTTCTTTCCTCATCTAGTATTCTACCTTCATTGGATATTACATATCCTAGGTATCTAACTTGTGTTCTCCAAAGTTGCAACTTACTTTTGTTTACTTTGTGTCCTTGTGTTGCTAAAAATTTCAATAATGCTACAGTATCCTCCCTGCACTGTTGCTGGGTGGAGGCTGCTAGCAAGATGTCATCTACATAAAGTAGAATTTGATTACCTCCTGGTGGGGTAAATCCTGCCAGGTTGCTAGCCATTTCTTGTGCAAATATTGTTGGGCTCTCACAATATCCCTGTGGTAGTCGAGTATATGTATACCTTTTACCCTGAAATGTAAATGCAAACCAATATTGACTATCAGGATGTATAGGTATTGAAAAGAAAGCATTGCTAATATCTACCACAGAGAAATACTTCTGTTGCGGTTCTAAATCATTTAACAACGTATGTGGGTCTGGCACCGTGGGTGCTCTTGGTATTACTGCATTATTTACAGCTTGTAAATCTTGTACCATCCGCCATTCCCTGTTTGCTTTTTTAACAGGAAATAGGGGTGTACTACATGGTGAATCAGGAGATTCTACCAGTACTCCTTCTTTGAGTAATGCTGCTATTATAGGCTTAATTCCTATTTCTGCATCCTTTCTCAAAGGGTATTGTCTTTTCTGTGGTCTAAAAGCTGACTTTGGGGTTATTGTAACTGGTCCTGCTGTTCGAATAAGTCCTACATCTGACTTGCCTGTTGACCAAAGAGCCGTTGGAATTTCACATAAGGCCTTTTCTTCTTCTTCTAATAAAAATGCTAATCAGCTGTCCTCGCTAGATTGCAAGTGTACAGCTGGATTTGTCTGTGTCAACCAATTCAGTTTTTTGTTTTTGTATCCCTTGTTCTGATAATTCTAAATCAGTCTGTTTCTCCCATCTTGTTACTTTTTCCCCTAAATCTGTCCATTTGACACTTTTGTTCTTTGTCAAGCTGACATGTGGCAACTGATTTGAGTTATACAATGCAAGGAATTCTTGAGGTAATGAACAGCTAACTACACTGTTCCCCTCAGTATCCCAGTACAAAGTACGCAAAACCAATCTAGTTGCACGATTTCTAAACAATTCTTGCTCATATTCTCTATCAGGTCCTGGTGTAGTACAGTAGTATAGAGTACAGTGTAACAAATGCTGTCGATCAGTGTCAAGGGAGGGGGCTTTACTGATGGCTACGTTCATCAGTTCCTCGGTTACTGCCCCTGGACCAGTCGTAACTAGGTCCTGGCTGTACCAGTAGAAAGTTTCACCCTCCGATCGCACTACAAAGGTATCCATTTGTCTCTGTGCCTCCATACCTTGTACAGTTGGAACTACTGCTATGCCAAATATCTGCATAAGGTCCCTGCCCAATAGATTTACTGGACACTTTGCAGATACAACAATTTTACTTCTCTGGGTCATACCTGAAACAGGGTCAGTTATTGCTATATCATGGGAAAGTGGTTCCCTGTATAGCTGTCCATTTGTGGCTTTTACTGGTATATAATCAGGTGATTCAGAATGTTCTGGTAACTTGGAGGGGTGTATCAAAGTCTGTGACGCTCCTGAGTCGCACAGGAATTTGACTTCCCTTCCCTCCACCAGAAGTGTAACTTCCGGTTTCGTATCCGCTAAGTAGAGCTCTAAGCTCAATAATGCTAAGTCCAAAATTTCACTTTCTTCATCCTCCATATCTATTTGCACTTCCTCTACTCCTTCTATCACATTTACATGTGTTTTCTGTTTATTAACTTTTCTTGATGATTTCTGACTTTCACTTGATGCATCCTCACTATCATATAGTCAGTCCTCATCTCCCTTATCTTCTGTAATTACCTTTTTGTTTTGCCTACAATCCCTTGCTAGATGTCCTTTTTTCCCCGCATTTGAAGCATTCACCTCTCTTTTTCCTCTCTTCAAAATCTACTGATTATTTATCAGGCTGTTTGTTTCCCTGGGCATTCTTCTTGCCCTTTTTACCTGACTGTAATACAAATACTTCAGCTCCATCTTCAGCAGTGAAGACTTGTGCCTTCTTTTTCTTTTTACTATTAAAATGTCTCTCAGCATGTCTAGCGTATTCGAGTAAGACTTGTAGCCTCCCTGTTCGATGATCTATCATATGCTTCATAATGAAGCTACTAATAGGTGCAATGCAACCCTTCAAAAATGCATTTTTTAATTGTTGTTCATACAGGGAATCATTCGTTTGGTTCTCAGGAACCGACATACTGCTATGATTATTAAAACATTCCAATAACCTAGCATAATATCCATATATTGTCTCATTTTCCTGTTGTATGCATTGATTAATGCAAGTCCAGTCTGCTCTAGGTTTCCATTTCTCAGAGATTCGGTCTGTCAGACCTTTCACTCTGTTGTCTAACTCTGCGTCACTATGTGGGAGTGGTCTAAGTTCTGCATTACGAGGATTCCAGGTACCACAAATCATGTGCCAATCTGGACCTATAATTTGTCTTACTACTTTTTCTACTTCTTCCCCATTCAAGTGGTAACTTAACCTCATGCCTTGTAAATCTTCTAAAAATTTCATAAAATTAACTTTCGGATGGGGAATTCCCTCAGTAGCCTTCCGGATGTCCTCCGGTGTCCATGGTCTATATACTAAGAGTGCTGGGTCTTGCCCTTCCTGTCCTGCCTGTGGATTTGGAACTTCTATAAGTGGGCATATTTCTTCTTCACTCTCATCCTGTAGATTTCTCTCTGTTTGGTATGATTCTGTGTCCCTATGTGTTTTACGTGTTCGGGACCTAGTCTCAATAGGATCTCTAACAAATGGTTGTGGTCTTACTGAAACTTCAGGATAACGCGGAGGTGGACCAGTCTGTCCACTCGCTTCATATCCTGAAAAGGGTAAGGGAGGGGGTAAGGGAGGAGGAGCTGTTGCTATTACCAAGTTATTATCCTCTTTGTCTAAAAATAATGTTTTTGAATTTTTAAGCTTCTGTTCTCTACGATTTGCTTCCTCAATCCACCTGTGTGCTTGAGGAATGCCTAGTTGGCGTTGCTTTTTTGCCTGACCTCCTGCATCAGATTTAAGCTGTTTAAGGAGTTCAGCTAGTGAAGGTTTATCTAGTTTACCATCAAATTCATATTTATTAACCCATTTCGTATAATACCTAACGTTATCAGAACGTTGTAATTGCATGTATTTTGCGTCTTCGGTTAGGGGCAGATCTCACGAAGTTTTAGTGCACTGATTACCCATGTCAAAGAAAATGTTACGTAACCCTTTTTTATCACGTGATATCAAGTTCTTAGTTCCTGTTTACAGTTTATCTAGAATAACTGTCTACCTTATTCTGTTACCCTGATCTATGACCAAATATACAGTACTTCCATTTGTCCCTGATCTGCAAAACAAATCTTGACAACAATATACTGTAACCTAGTCCCTGATCTAAAACAGAAAAAAGTCAAATTCTTCCTAATTGAGCCTCCGGTATTGAAAATCGTTCAAGTTCCGCTTTTTGGCCACAGATCAGAAAGTGGCTAGCCTCTTTACACATGACAATTCATTCGGAGGTCTTTTCACTCAAGAAGAACCATTTTGGTAACTTCTCCTGTGCAGTATTCGACCACCGACACGCTCTGATCTGCAGCTTACCAAGGGAATTCCGTCTCGAAAGGACCAAACTGTTAAATAAAATTAAGAATTCAATACACAGGAGGTTCAGATTCAAAAGTTTACTAGTGTACACCAGGAGGCAAAAAACGTACAAGTACAGAATTTTGTCTAACATGAAACAGGAAGCACACAATTTTATATAGGTTTAACATTTAGCTATGCCCACCTTTCTGACGTGATATGTCACAGGGCATCTACATCACTTTAGCTTACAATTCTTCATTCATTAAGTTTGCTGATGCTGTACATTTAAAAAAAACTTTTCCTTTAGATACAATACGGCCTTGCTATCCAGCTGGTCAGACATAATGTCTTTCTGTAAAGTTACTTATTCAAGGTTTCATATCAGTTCGAATACAATAGCAGCTTCAGTCTTTTAATGCATGTCTTTGTTATGTTACACTTTCTCACACAGCTGCATGCTATCTAAGTAACACATATACAAGGCCAGATCATTCCAACAGGAAAGAGCAGAAGATTTCATTATTTTACACATTTAATTTCCTGACCCAGCAGATAATCACTTGTGAAAAGCATAAACATTAAAACTTGCTAAGCTAGCATTCTGCCAGGGTCAGAGATCAGCCTTGCTTCAAGCCACACTGCAGTTTCAAAACTACTTACATTTAAACATGAATTCTTACTGTTATATGATTAATAGAATAAAATGCATTATATACTACTTTTCTTTTAAACTAGCATTTCTCATGTATTCAAATACACATTTTTCTAACAGTTCCAAAGTCATGGCCTTGATCTCAATGCAAACAAAATGTATTATCATCCCTTTCCATAACAGTGATGTTCCTGCTAACTACCACATCAGTAGCAATGCCCTAAATATGCACTCAGTGGTGAAAGACCTGGGCACACAGGTTGACAGCAACCTTACCTTTGATCACCATGTCTCCACAATGGTAAAAGGTGCATTCTGTATTGCTCATCTCATAAGTAAGGGCATTTCCTCCAGAAAAAAAGAGGTTATAACCTCCCTGTACTCTTCCCTCATCATGCCAGTAATTGAGTACAATGCCCCTTTTGGTATGTACCTTTCCAAGCAACTGCAGCAATTGGAGAGACCACAAAGGTTCCTCACAAGGAAAATTCAAAGTCTTCAGCATTTATTCTATGTGGATCATCTGAAATCCCTGTCAATTTATTCTGTTTCATACAGACTACTCAGAGGCGAGCTCTGCCTTGCATATAATCTCTTATCCTGTTTTATTAGAAATGTTGCATATCCACAAGTCAAATGGTACACGGGTTACTCACTCTAAAGACCTTAATCTGGTTTGTGAAATTAATAGAACCTGCTGTAGGGACAGATTTGTCTCCCAGAGGTTACCACACCTTTGGAACAGACTTCCACGTAATGTCAAACAGAGAACCTCATTGGCCCTCTTCAAACACAACCTAGACGATTGGATGGGTAACCATAAATTCACCCTGGGGGTTCCACTTATGTCCTTCATGGACAGGGATAATAGGTGCTGATCATGGAAATAAGGGTAGAACTTGGCTAGGCTTATAAGGGCCCTAGAGCAATTAGCCTAGTAACTTCCTATGATCCTATGATCTTCTGTTGCTTTAACAATGCAATTGTATTAAACACATGAATATAATAATGTCTATCTAAATAAACAGAGAGACCATTTTTGTAAAAAAATATTCAGGCAGTAACAGCATTGACGTAAGGCATGTGACAGCTTTTATTTCATTTATTGTGTAAAACTACTACAGAATCTGGTTCATACATTTTGTAAAATCACAACAATGTGATTTCTAAGATGTGTTTCATAGGATCATAGGAGGTTACTAGGCTAATGGCCCTGGGGCTCTTAGAAGCCTAGCCAAGAGTTTATCCCCAAAAAGAAACCTCAGTCAGCACCTGTCACCCCTTCAATGAGAGACTCAGGTGGAACCCCTGGGACAAATTTGTGGTTTCCCATCCACTCATCAAGGTTGTGCTTGAAGAGGGTCAGTGAGGTGCTCTGTTTGACATATATGGGAAGTCTATTCCAGAGACAGGGCATCCTCTGGGAGACAAACCTGTCTCTCCAGCAGGTTTTGTTGATTGCATATTAGATTCGGCCCTTACAAGCAGGTAATGCATGAGGAGTTAGACTTATGGATATGGAGCATCTTTAGTAGGGCAGGGTCTGAGATTGCCTTGTAGATGAGACACAGATCACCCCTAAGAAATCTGTACAATACCGAATAGAGTGATAGTGATTTGAGCCTGTCCACATAGGATAGGTGTTGGAAGTCATGGATTCTCTTTGTGAGGTATTTCAGTGGCCTTTCCAACTGGTGCAGATATTTGGAGAGGTACATACCAAACAGGGTGTTATACTCAATTATTGGTTTAATGAGGGGAGGAGTATAGAGAGGTAATAACCCCCTTTTTCCGGGTGCAATCCCTTTACTTATGAGATGAACCAACTAAAAGGCTTTTCTGACCACTGCTGCTATATGATGGTTGAATGTGAGGTTGCTATCAACCTGAGTGCTCAGGTCTCTCACCACAGGTTGTGTGCATAGGGGATTGCCATTACTGTGGTAATCAGTAGGAGATGTGTTTTTGCCAGATGGTATGATGATACATTTTTTTGTATTTAGCTTGAGGCCATGACTTTGGCACCAATCATTAGTTGCCGTGAGACCTTCTTGCAGTATGTTAACATCACCTGTGGAGTCAATGATGGTGCCCAACTTACAAGTCTGCAAACCTGGCAACCACAGGCCTTTTGTCTTTGTTGGCCCTCTGAGAAGTAGTTGCCAAACAGTAGAGGTTCCAGAACAGATCCCTGGGAACTCCAGTAGTGACAGGTCTGCTATCAGAAGTGCAGGTGCCTATTTTGACTTTGATGGTCCTGTCGGTGAGCCAGTTGGCCACCCACCTGATGAGATAGGGATTTACCCCAAGTTGTGTTAGCTTTTTGATGATGCCCAAGTGGGAAATTGTTTCAAAGGCCCTGGCCAAGTCAAGGTAAGCTGTATGCACTGACTTTCCCTCATCCAGAGTCTTGGTGACAGTCTCAAAGAAGTCAACCAGGTTCAACAGGCAAGATCTGCCCTTGATGAATCCGAACTGGGTGGGGTCAAGTGCATGGCAATTGCCTATGTCCTTGTTTATGAGATCCATAATAATACACTCCATGGCTTTACAGATCAAACTTGTCAAACTAATAGGGCAATAGTTTCCAGGGTCAGTAGTGACACCACCTTTTATGCAAGGGGATGACAATGGCAGTTCTCCACTTTTCTGGAATGAAGCCTGTATTTAGGCTGTGGTTGAATGGGGTGCTCAATGGTGAAGCCAGTTCTTGCTAGAGATGGTGGAGAATACAGCCTGGAATACTATCAGGTCCCATAGAAGCTGTGTTTGTTGTCTTGGATTGCATCTTTAGCAATTGATCTAGTCAATTTGTAGTAAAGACTTTTACACAGTTTGATATGCATCCTATTATAGCTATTTAAAAGTTTATTTTGATATTATAAAGCCTATCTGAAAGTCAAAAGGACAATGTCTTTCATCACCAGAAAAAATTACAAAGTCTTCATGAAAGTCATCATAAACAAGAACAACAACACAATAGATCTCTTCATAAATAGAAAAGACTTACTTTACTGGTAACAGCCCTTAAAGTGGGTATTACTTTGTTAGTCTAGAGATGTATAAAAAATGTGATTTTTCTGTAACTTAATTGCCAATCAGTTTTGATCCATCACCCTTGTATGCAGGCTATTAAATGAATGCCTTTTGATTGACCCTGTGGTGCCTCACTTGTTTCATATTTATATTTATGCTAAATTAATTTATTGTTTTTTTCTGTTGGGTAGCTTCTCTCTACAGTTTTCCTTTCCTACTGACCAACAGCAGATATTGTACATACCCTCAAACAACTATCTACACACGTAACACATACAGAATATTTTAGCATACATAGTCCAGTTCTACTACATTTATAGCTTAATGTTGAACTTCATCCCTTTTTAATATTGCATTGGGCTGAGCAATAAAAACTAGATATATATCTTGGGTACTAACTGGAAAGTCTCCAGTTGCTAATAGTGACAGATGGTCTGCATATAAATTGAAAATGTTGCCTAACTTCTTCTTTCTCATATTTTTTGCATATACACTGTTCTTAACAATTTCCATAAACTAGTCAGTTTCATTTTCTCCTGCACTTACTGATTATATTTATCAGAGAATGCTCATTCCCAAACATGTCAAACGGACTCTGTTTAATTCTAAATCTCCCTTACCAATACAGCTACCATCTGGCAAAAGATACCTATCTTAGTCTTAGGATCTGCATTTGCCAAACCTTTGGTTCACAGAGTCAAAAAGCAATCAATCAATATATGAACACATAAACTAACTCAGAATGTTGATAGTAGGAATCAAGCATACAGGCACAGTCCACAAATTTAACATAAAGTCAAGCAAACAGATTTAATACATTTAACCTAAACTTCCAATATTATGTTGAAGGCATTTTTCCCAGAAGCTACTTCCCAAATGCCTACTAGCCATCATGACAATCGTGTGTCTCTGTGCATATTCCTATCTCAGCTATGAGGAATGAACTTGCTGTTTGGTGGATACTTGCTCCAGAGCCTGTGCTGGTTTCTACTGAAAACCTGGTCTTTGTCAGGTATCAGTGCTTTGGTGGGCTGTGCTCCTTTCCTCTCCAAAAAATGGGTGAGTTGTACAGAGCTAGTCATTCCCCCCTCATCATCAGGCTTCTACAGACTATTTGATCAAGAATAATCAGAATCATAGTCAGTGTTTAGTCCTTTGCACCACAGAGCCAGCAGTTACCTTCAAGATTTCAAATGCATTTTATGTAGCTAAAAAAACTCTAACTTCCATCAGCTTTGTCAGTGTCTCAGCAACTGGCATGATTGGCTTTGATGCCAGGAAGTTCAGAAATCAATAGATTCCATCCCTTCACCAACTACTTAGATTCATGTACCATGACTATAGTGCTATATAAGTGTCTACTGCACTCCTGAGGTGCCATTCTACATATAAGGTGTTCTACCAGAGTTGGTTGTGATTCAAGAATATGTAAAAGATCTAATGGAACTTATTAAAAACTGGAAGAGTTATGACATATCACACCAAAAAAGTATGTACCCATCAGCCCAGGAAATCCATTAATAGTGAATGTCAGTATTCAAGAAGACAAAGGGCCTCATAAAGGGGATATATTAAAACCTCTTCTCAGTTCATCAAAATAAGGCTCTTTACATCATTCCCTTTCCAATGAAGCTCTGAAGCTCATTGTATGTGTGCACCACTAGCAAGGTGCTTGTTACAGTTATACAAACATAATGTTACAACTACAGAAGAACAGGAGACTTTTTTTGGTCCTCAACTCTCAACTTTAGTTGAAGGGATGCCATTCTGGAAAACTGCCCAGGGCACCAGATGAGCTAGCTGTAATACTGAGCTTAAGAGTAAGCTCAAACTCATTCATAAATAAATCACCCTTCTTAGACCTTATCAACTGGCACCATCCTGCAAGTGATGACATGCTCATGCAAAACTACTTAATCAATAACCCAAATAAGTCTGCCCAGGACACCATCAGTATGTTCTATGATATTATGAACCTCTACATTAATGAACACATACTCATAACACAAATATAAGTAAGCAAATTTGACAAAAGAAAACAAAAACTTTTTGTGGATCCACAAAATGGATAAGCTATACAACAGAAAAAGAGGTACCTTGCTTTCAAAAATTATACTAGTCATAAAAACATGACTAAATTAAATAAAGTACAAAAACTACTTACTTTTGTTATCAAATTTTAATTACATTTTATGTTTATTTATTTGTTAATCAGGTAAATGTATTGGTCCTTCTTTGAACCTTTTCATCACCAACTGGATCATGAGAGCAAGAATCAATAAATAAAACATATTTATGATAACATTTAGTGTAATTACACAACCGCAATTTTCAGCAATGGGAGATAGACTGAAACCTGAGTGACTTGAGAAAATCAATGCAAACACAGAAAGAGTATGGAAAAATCAGTGCAGACTGTGACTGGAGGTCAGGACTGACTCCTAAGCCTTTTTGTGTGTGTGTGTGGGGGGGGGGGTTAAAGCAGGGAGCATCCCATCAAGCCATCATACATCCAGAAACAATGATGAACTCAGCTTTGTCTCAAAGGTTGAAAGCAATACTGAGATATTTAAATCACATCAGAAAATTGAAAGGAGAAAAATTGTACTTGTACAATAATATCACTACACAGTAAAGTGGACACCGAATCATAAGAGATAGCAAATGAGTTTGCAGAAAAAAATGATGTGAAAATTTCAAAACATACAAATGAATATGCCACAATGCTGTAGAGGCAATGGGAAATATTTCTTATATAATTATAGACACAATAACTGATGCCAAAAGTAAAATTAAAAGCTCAAGTTCCATAAGCTCAGACAACAAACCTGTTGATTTCCAATGCAGATTCAAGAAATATTTGACTGAACCTCTTATTAATTGCATTAACTAAAATGCTATTATGGGGCTGTGGTTGTACCAACTAAAAAAGTGGTGAGGGCACATAAGACTCAGATAATTTTTGACCCATCAGCCTATCCAGTATTCTCCATGAAACCATGGTATAGCTTATTATAAATGGTACAGGGGGACCTACTTCTGTCAGATATAAAATGGTACATGTTTGATAAGTGTTAATCTTGTTTTTTGAATTTTGTAGTATTCTTTGAAAAAGTAACAGCAGCACTTAATGAAGGTCAGACAGTACAAACTGCTTATCATAACTTTGGTAAGGCATTCAGTGCTATTCTATATAAAGGAATAATTGACTAATTAATAGTGTTAAACATCTGTCAATTCATATGCAATTCAATGTTCAAAACACTGCTTAAGCAACAGAACACAAGTCGAGGTGAAGGGTTACCTGTCTGTAGTAACAGAGGTTGGCAGTAGTACACCACAGAACTTTGTACTGGGAAATCTCATTTTTGTATTAGTCTTCTCAGACATAAAAGTAGAAAATGGACTCTGGATGATGAAATATAATGACAACTACAAACTGGAGAACATTAATTACCTCAGTACAAAATGTTGAAGTTCTCTCCATTGGTCTATGTAATGACCCACCACTGGACCAATAATCAAGGAGCCTCAGTCCTCACCACTGACACCAGTAGAGGACGTAGACTGGGAGGATGACAAGTACACACACAGTATTTCTAGATGCAGCTCTCTGCATCAAGTGCAATTTCCCTTAAGAGCACACAGAGACCACAGTCAATCCACAGCTGGTTTTTCCCTCTTTCTACAGATCCTCAGTAAGACTCTCCACTGGCACAGCTATTGAGTTGAGATCTCAGCTGAGTGGCCAATCCAAGACCTCCAGCACCCTCTCTGGTCAACCAGTGCTTCGTGTCCCTGCCCAAGTAGCTGACAAACACATCCTTTGAGGTTTGATTTACACACACACACACACACACACACACACACACACACACACACACACACACACACACACACACACACACACACACACACACACACACAAACACACTTGGGAAAGGCTGGCACAGGTTTACTAGCTATGCCCACTTTTGCCCAGACAATAAGGTAGTTATCACTGTCACCAACCAACTCTTATTAGCTACTTTAAGGCCCTTAACAAAACATGTCCAATCTTACTGCTCAATATTAATATTAACACAAATGGTAGTTTGACCAAGCAAGGCTATTAGGAGTGGCCCATACAATGTCACCAAATAAATATGCAAGTACTCTCAAAACTTAAATATGTCACAAAAAGATCAGCCACAATGAAAGGTTTAAATATATTTAATAGTAAATAATAAATGAACAAGAAATACTCAGTATATATTCACAGTGACATCGGAGTTAAAACAACATTGAAGGACAGTCTCAGATACATAAATAAAAGTATCTAAACTAAGCATTGCTATATTCCAGATTATATCTAAGAGAATTACTATTGCCTAGTTAACTTACTTAAGAGCAAGGAAGATGTGGTGAATGTATCTTATAGTTTATGTTGTCAGGTCCAAGAAAGAATACAGAATGCTGTCTCTCTCTCTCTCAGAGACTTCTTAAATTAATATCTCAAATATTAGTGCTGGGATAGCTTGCAGAATGACATCATTCTTGTCATCTGACTCTATCCCAGGTAAACCCCTCACTGCTGGAAGCTAACAGTGTTTAGACTCTACCTGTGAAAATACATAGACCTCAGATCTTTGGCAGATGCTAGAAGTCATAAAACAATTACCCTCCTTCATGTTTTCAAAGCTAGTAATTAGTTCAGCTTAAAGACAATGTGGAGAGCTCCCTAGTATAGACAATCTGTCTCTAACTGCCATAAAGTAATTTAATTTCAGCTATTTTTCTGTATTCAAATTTCCACTGTTAAAATATATACAATTTAAACAATTACAATAGTTTATGTACATTTCTGTTCTCTTCCAGCAGGGCACATTGTGGATACATCTTTAAGCTCATTACTTTACAAAATACCCTTTTTAACACATGGCTGTACAGACCAGTTTGATATACACATGGCATACAGTTTTAATATATTTGTAACACAAGCATATTCTATAGATCATGTTGATAATCACAAATGACATATAATTATTTACAAAATTCCAGATAGCTGTGCTGGCGGTATCTCCCTTTGTCAACAGTCTAGTCTACTATGGCTAAGATGTTGTATAAATGGCATTTAACCCTGGCACAGTTGTATGCAAGTGGATGTCAGTGGAACAACACTTGTTGGTACTGCAAAAAAGGACAATGCTACCCATATGCATCTGTTAGGGCACTTTCCAGAAGTCAAGAAAAGGTGGCTTACCTTCATGGGGGAGTAGAATGGACTTGTAGATTACCAATGCCTGTGTAGTCTTATTACAAGTTCTGCCTGTTTGGAGTATTTAGTCTGATTGCTGCAATGGGCAGAAGTCAGACAGCCTGACTGAAAATGGTGAGTGTCAATGTAGCCAACAGAATTGTTCATTTCTGTCATCTCTGCTGTTGATATTGATATGTGCAGCCTTTTTTTATTATTTTACACTGAATTTGATGTAAGCTGTTCAGGAAAGCTGAGGCACAAATAAAACTGTTGATGTCTATAAAACACACACCTGGTGCAGTAGTAATGACTCTGCCTTTAGTGTCAGTAAACATAGGTTCATAAGATTTGGCAAGAATGAAATAAATTCTGTTTACAAAACAAATGACCAGCTCATAAAACATGATAACATCATTAAATATCTAGGAAGAGTGGTAGATAGTAATTTAAGCACTGACCATTGTGCAGCTATCAAAGTCAGAAAAGCATATTCTGTAGCCCATCTCATTCTAAAATGCTTGTGTATTCACTCCACTGAGATGACTGTACTAGTTTAGACCTCACTGGTCTGGCACATTATAATTTTTTATGCCTTGTGTTCCTCTGACTACCTACAGACTATCAGCTCTCCATAATCAGTCAGCTCATTTGTTCTGTACAGGGTGAGAGATGATCACAGAGGCTATCGTTCATGCGGTCATTAGTTTTTTTTTTCTATTAGACCCTAATCCATCTTCCTTGGTGGCTGACATGGGTATCAGCACCACTGTGTGGGCCAACTTTGACCTCCCTTTGTGGGTGAGTGCTCCCACAAATTGAACATCGGTCATCTAGGTCACAGCTTTATCCCTCTGTGCTGCAGACATTGGTTGAACTGAGACATTGCTGAGTACAGTGCTGCAGTCTGAATCCAGCAAACAAGCCAAGAACTTGAGAAGGTACAACAACTTCTTACTAACAAAATTATAATATTGGAAATACTGGAAAATTAAAACTATTCAGAAAGCCCTCAGGAACTGTCATACTCTAATTTTTTTAAATGTATTCTTTATGGACTACTTAGAAGTGATTTCTGTCTGGTCTATAAAACAATCTCTTATCTAGTTCTGCTTGACAATATATTCATGAAACAAGTCAATAAATCACTGGGAAGCTAACACCCTATCAGAGAACCTAACACTAAGCATAAGTGTCTATTACAAACAAGTGTCAGATACATTAAACAGCACATACTAAAATTATGGAATAAGCTTCTCTTTACTATCAACAGAAGTCAGTCATTAACTTTCTCCATATATAAACTTGCTATATATCTATACCTGTATATCTATCTATCCATCTCTCTATTTCTCTAGCTATCTACCTATCTAGTCAGAATTTGGATGCAGTAAAATATCTTTTCACTGTTGTCAGGTAAAACTTAAATCTTCAAGGGCCATTGCTTCATGGCTGTTTAGCAATGAATCATGTAACTATAAAGAAAGGCAGCTGCAAATATTAAATGAAAAGGTTGTTTTTTCTTTGCAGCCCATTTGGGCTTTGTAATGCAAGGCAGTCAACAGTCACTTTAGCAGTGAGTATTTGCCAATACCGACAGTTATGTCATTAGTTCCAGGTTTGTTGAGAAACTGGTTTGAATGTAAACATAATATTCAAGAAGCTGTATTAATTTATTGCATTTTTCTCCACATTGGTGATGGCTTGTGTTATTTTCAGTGTAGAGGGAAACAATCTCTTTTTAAGTTCAGTTTCAAGCTAAATACCTGATGTTAGGGAGAAATGTCAGTATATATATATATATATATATATATATATATATATATATATATATATATATATATTTATTTATTTATTTACCTACCAGGGTAGAGCACTGATCAACCAAGACCAATTACAGGCTCAGCCTGGATTGAATACACAACAAAAAATGTATGAAGAATAAGCATACCTAAAAGAAAAATAAATCTGGTATAGTCAATGTTGTAGCAATAGATTAATTAAATACTATGTTTAAAAGGTAAAATACTATGAGGCTGAAAATGTAATTTTCTAGTATAAAAGATGAATGCAGAAACAATACAATGGAATAGGAAGAGAGAGTGCAGGAAATAAGTGGTGACGGCAGAATGAGGGTACTACGTACATATTTATATAAAACAGTAATATAAGCAATAAGATTTTCAGTTAAGTTTGTTATGTCATTATTGGAATTCATATAATTTAGTTATGTAATACATCCTGCATTAAAACATTTACATATCTATTATTTCTTCAAGAACTGTTTAAGCTGGGCTCAGAAACAAAAGTATTCAGAAGTATTGGTTGGTTATACATTCTAGATGAATGCCTGGAAACAAATTTAAAAGCACACTGATATGATTGTTGAAGCTTATCAGGTGGAGAGTTACTCAAGTAAACAATAAAAACAGTTGAGCAGAAGGAGACAGTAGCTGTTATAGAGTAAGTATTTGTTGTATCATGTATTGAGCATGCCTTCTTTTTTGTTACAGTTGTTTACAGTTTTAGTGGCACTCATCACAACTGAGTGCAGGGTCAGACATACCTCTAAGTAATTAAATGATTTAGACTACCTCAAAAGGTGTTTTTTTTTTCCTTTTGAAGATCCTAAGGGTGACAGTCTACAAACATATTTTTGAGCTGGAAGTTTGGTTCTTCTAACCATGACTTAACATGAGTAATTGAGTAAATGCATTTTGAACTATACTAGAAATTTCAGACAGGGAGAGATTTAGTGGAGAAAAGTAGCACAGTACCATATGCATATTGATTAATAGATATGAAGTGGCAGGCAGATGGCATAAAACTGACAAATATAGTAAGAAAGAAGTGGAGTCAAGGCAAAGCTTAATAGGAATGCACTAGTAGGCAGATGGCCTAAAACTACCAACTCCACTAAAAAGAAGGGGATCCAAGCAAAGCCTTATAGTACATCCAGTGACATGCAGGAAAAGGATGATGGGATTATTGACAATCTAAGAGAATGAATACAGACAGATAAGTAGCTGAAGATCCATTTTAATAATTTGTGGGATAAGTTGTATTGAGTAAGTCACGTCAATAGGATTTCATGGTTGCTCATGTGATAGGCCTTTGCCAGGCCCAAGAAGACTAATCCAACTGTTTTTCCATTTAGCTTGTGGCAGAAATTGTTTGTGAATGACCTTGTCTAAAGCCATGTTTATGTGGAGAAGAAAATTATGTTCGTTTAAGTGCTTTAGTAGCTGCTGATGGGTGCACTTTTCCATGCAAGACAATGACTTTTGTGTCAAGTAAGATGACATCCTATGTAGTCAGACTATCTGACAAGCATGCACATATAACTGTCCCAATCTTGTACTTACAGACATCTTTATATACACAAAAGTGATGTCCTTTCCACAGTGATAGATCTGCATGGTATTGGTCCATCTTCCAGGGCTGCTAGGACTTCAGCTTCAGCTGACATCACTTTAGTACTGATACTAAACTTTCTCAGGCAATAGCTCCTCCCCAGTCCCACAATTTATGTGCACCACAATGATTTCTGGATTGAATATGGCCACTCAGAGCATAAATTTGCACACCATCCACAACACATGTGACCAATCTACACCCCCTTATGTTAGGCAGGAGGAAAGGGGGAGGGTGTGGGAATTGTAGAAGAGGATGAATCTTTTTTTTTTAAATAAGATTTTATTGAAATCAATGCTGAAGTAAACAACTATTATAAAAATAATTGAATAGATTTTAAGGTATATTAGATAAAAACAAGAGAACAATGATATAAAGAACAAATATAACATAAACTATATGCAAAGATGTTAACTGCACAAGCATCAGATAATGCTGTTAAGCTAAGAAATAAAGTTTGATTTTACATTCAAGTTATTGGTTTACTAACAATTTATTTATAGTCTTCCAATAACTGTATATGATTGTATTCCTTGAAGATCTAGATTTGAAACATCCTTGAGAAGATCTTTAAAGTTTTGAAAAGAGAATATGTGAAGATTTCCATTTTTTTGTGATTTCTTTCTTGGCAATGGATAATACAGACCATAGAATTGAATATTTACTTGGTTTTACACAATTTGGAATTGGGGTGTTAAATAAGACTAATGATTTGTTGAGTGTAAAATTGTCAGTAAAGATTGCCTGTAGGAAATTATTAATGTCTTCCCAAAAGTTCTTTAAAAGTAAGCAATCATAAAATATATGTGGCCAATCTGTGTTTACATCTTTTTTACATCTCCAACATAAAACACTATATTTAGTTATCTTATTAATATTGTATGGTGTGAGAAATGATCTATTTAAAAATCTCCAAGTAAATATTCCCCATTTGAGTGAAGATGTAGTTTTACCAGCTGATTGAAGAATATTTAGGTTCATAGATTAGTACCAAGCTAACTGCCCTTGCGAGTCATTTTAAGCCTAGCCAATTATCCCTGGTGAGACTCAAACCCTACATCTTGTGTTTGTAAGACAAACACCTTAACCATTAGGCCACCCTACCAACCCTTTAATTTATCTTTGTCTGTAGGATAACAATTATTAATGACATTTCCAATAATTATCTGTGTATATATCCAAATCTGATGTTATTGTTCTATATATATGTGAAAGACTAATTTTCATTGAATTGTTCTGCTGAGTGAAAACAATTACATACTGCCTAAGTTTAGGGATTAAAGTGTTAGTTGAAGTGGGGATTAGATCAATTTTATCTTTGATGTATTTCCTAGCTTCTTGTAAATCTAGCCATATCATTGAATCAAGATTATTCTCTTCTATAAGGGTATTCTATCAGGTGCTTTTGTTTGACTAGTGACATTTTACAGTAATCTATAGTAAAAATGATCCCTTGTGCATAAGCTCTGGGGAAAATAAGGAATATCCAACTTTCATATATTTTAAATCTAAGGATAACATTTTTAAAGGATCTTAAGATTAGAGTTATGTCGTTAGATTTAAATGTTTGGGTATGATAGTAAGAGAAAAAATTATTTCAATCTCCAGATAAATGAGTTGTTTATTAAATTTAACATATATGTATCATTATTACTTTTTGGAGCGGTAGCATTGTTACCTCACAGCAAGAGGTTCTCCCGTTCGATTCTCGGCTTGGCTTGGGAATGCCTTCTGTGTGGAGTCTGCATGTCCTCCCAATGGTTGGGTAGCGTTCGAAAGACATGTGTGTGTAAATGGGCATGCCTTCATTGAAGATGGCACCTTGGCATTTCGTAAAAACAAATCTACTGCCGATCATTAGTGGACGGAGTTCCGCTATGGCGATCCCTTACCGGGAAAAAGATGAAAGTAAAACAACAACAACAACATTACTTTTTGGGTTTTATGATAAAAATAAAACATATTTTTTCCATTTTGCTGAATATTTGCTGTCCATAAGATGAGAGATTAATTTAATTACTGAAGAGATTGAGTAAAGTTCTAGATTGGGTAATGCAATACTTCTGTTTTCCTAGCTATACATATGGTATGATAACACAATTCCAGGTTTAATTGGATGCCAAAGGAATTTTTTAATCATTGTATTAAACTTTTTGATCACTGAATATGAAGGGCATTAGATATAGACTGAATTATATATAAAATTTTAGGGAGTAATACCTTCTTTATAACTGACAATTTATCATCCATAGAGAATTTTATTTTTGAACATCTATTTATTAAATTGTCTATGGTTGCAATACTTTTCTTGAAATTCAATTTTAAAGTGTCTTTTATGTTGTTTGTAATAACTATACCTAAATATGTTATTTGTCGAGATTACGCTATATATTTTTTTAAAAAATTATCTTGTATATTAAATTTTTTTGGACCAACTAAAAGGATTTGTGTTTTATTATGATTGAATTTAAGGCCTGAGTTTTTTTGAAAATTATCCATGTCATTGAATAAATTTTGCAAAGATGGATTTTTGTCACCCAATGTAAACAACATATTGTCTGCAAACATTTGTATTTTTGATGTTTCATTAAAACCTACTTCATATCCTTTAATGCTAATGTTGTCCCTTATCAAATTTCCCCAGGGTTCCATGATTAAAGTGAATAAAAGGGGAGACAATGGGCAGCCTTCTTTAGAGCATTTTACAATTTGTATGAACTGAGAGATATTAGGACCTATTTTAATATATGCTTAACAACCACTGTATAATTGAATAATAAGATTTATAAATTTTTTTGAAAAATTAAGTTCCCCCAAATGAATAAATAAATATTCCCAATTGATTGTATCAAAAGCACAATTTATATCTAAGCTAATTATAGCTAGATTATTTTTTAAGATCTTTACAGATTCAATTAAGGTTATTATTCTCTTAATGTTATCGTAAGACTTTCTATTTATTATGAAGCCTGTCTGGACCACTTCCACTAAGCTAGGAAGAAAGTTTTTAAGCCTATTTGCATATATAGACATAAACATTTCATAGTCCATACTTAATAAGGAAATAGGTCTACACGAATTACATTTAGTGAGGTCTTTGTCTTGTTTTAGAATAGGAGTAATAAAGGTATATTTCCACGATGGTGGGGTAATATTTTTATTTTGTACTATGTTGAAAACAGAATGTAAAATTGTGAGAGCTTTAATAGGTACAATTTTGTATATTTCTGGAATAATGCCATCATTGCCTGGAGCTTTTTTTTAATTTTTTAATTTGCAATTGAATATCTTTAAAAGTAATTTGACTATCTAGTAATTTAACTTGCTCTTCTGTTAATTTTTTTGTTGAATTTTTATTAATAAATATGTGTATATCTTTTGTAGGGTTTATTAACTCAGTGGACTGATTCAGTTGTAAATAAATTCTCTAAATTCATTTACTATATTATGTAAACCAGAAACCATTTTCTTTTTTTTTTTTTTTTGGTGGTGAATAAAGTTCATTAATGTGATTAAATTTATTTAATCTTTTAGTTTTATCAGCTAGAATATTCATGGATCTAGGATTTGTTGAAAAAGTAATACATTTAATTTTCTCTAAACTAATCATAGTTTTATGATTTAATACCGCAAGATACTTCTTATTTAAAGAATGTATTTCTTTTTTTTAGCTTTGTCTTCTTTGTTTTTTGAAAGATCAAGATTCAGTTTATCAGGATTAGATTGTATCTCTTTTAGTTCTTTATTCCATGAAATTCTTTTCTTTTTGTACCAATCAGTTATGCTACCGTATAAATAGGACTTCATTGTATCCCAAATGAAAATTTCAGATGTATCATTAATAGTGTTAAGTTCTATAAAGTTATGAACTTCTGTAGAAATGAAGGCATTACAATAATTTAATTTAATGATATATGCTGGGATCTTTTTTATCTGGACATTCGAAATTGAATGAATATATTACTCAAAAGTTATGGAATTGTCATCAGAAAGGGGACATGTAATCACATTTGCATTAATTAAAGAATCAGCTAAGTTACTGAAAATAAAAACTTTGTCTATCCTTGAATATGAGTTATGTCTATGTGAATAAAATGTATAGAAAAGTGATTTAGAGTCTGCATAGTTATTAATGTCCTTTAACAAAAAAAGATTCAGAAAATTCAGTAGCCTGGCCGTAGTCAAAATCCTTCTTTTACCAATAAAGGTAGACTCTTTGCTATCAAAAATACAATTAAAGTCACTAGCTAATATGATATTACCTTTAGGAAAATGTGTAATGTGTTCTATATGTTGCTGTGCTGAATTGAATCCAAAGCCATGAATCCAGTATATATTGAATAAAGTGAATATTGTGTTGTTAAACTCTATAATAATTGAACCTACCATACCTTTGTTATCTTGGTATGTTTCTATAATTTTAGGCAAGGGTAGTTTAGTATTCCATACTATTGCAACACCTCTCTTTTTTTGAGAATGTTCAGAACTAACCAGAATAGAAAAAGATTTATAGTCTAATTTAGAGATATTATATGATATCAAATGCGTTTCTTGAAGAAATATTAATTGGGAGTTTTATAATTTGAGATATTGCTTTAAATATCTTCTCTTATTAGGATTCTTTAGACCATTAATGTTAAGTGTAATACAATGTAAAGAAGTCATGACATATTTTTTATCTAAAAATGCATGTTGACTGTGAGTTTTATTAATTTTTTGTCAATTTGTGGATAATAGATAGATGTAAGGAATACAACTGTTTATTATACATGAAGTATAAAGAAGAGGTATAACAAGAGATATGTTTAAATAGCTTTCAACTATGCAAATTGTAGTGAACATCAGAAACAATGTTATCAAAGAATTGTAACAGAAACTTTTAACAAAAAAAAAAAAATACCCAAAACCCTTCTGGAGTTATAAACTCCTAATTCAAGTGAATCAATCACTCAAATTAATGTTCTAACTAGAGCAAGTTTTAATCAGGAACTGCATAGTTATAAGCTGATACATAATTAAAAAGTATAGCTTTTAAGTGAAATTATATCTTCTATATACAGAAATAAACTTATCTTAGATGAAATATTTATAAAACCATTAGCTTGTTAACTAGTATTAAATAATAATGAATAATAACATAGGAGATTACTGTGTGTATTCCTATAGTCAAATGAACTATTTTTAGTAATATATATTAACATAAGACTATTTACTATCCTAAGTGGTTGGAAACCAACTATGATGTACTAACCGCAGTTAAATCTCATTTGTATGCTATAATTAATATCCATAAATTAAAAAAAATCAAAAACATAATAATAAGCATAAGAATAAATCTTTCAGACACTAAAATAATCAGCAACATGTTGGGACATCAATCATCAAATAGTTATAGATCTTGAAAGAATATCTGCATGAAAAGTAAGATTGTAAATGATACATTTCGAAGTATATATAATATAGATGAGCTACAACTTTGAGTTTCAGTTGACTGACTTGTTTTGCTGCACTAATAATTCCATTCAACTTTCATAACCAAATTCCATAATACTAGTTTACTTATTGTGTTTTTTTACCATTAAATGTAACCTATCCCTTTTCTTCTCCTTCTTTCTCATAGATCATTTGACAGGAGAGTACTCAAGACAGTGTTTAAATTGTAACAGTAACCCCCGGATTCATGAAGCTCGGCGCAAGTCCGGCGTAAGGCTTGCGCCGGCCATGCGGCATAGATGTGGAGTAGTCCCGCCATATGCATATTAATGAAGGCGCACAGCCGCCACAGCCATGTGCATAGGAAACGTGCGCGAGTGCAAGGGGCGTATCGAAGTTGCGCAGGGAGGCATGTCAATGTCGGCTTTCGAGGAGCAACCTAAACTGCTGAATATTATATTCCACCAGCAATAGTAATCATACCTATCAGTGTCCGTGGAGACTGAAACATATGCAAAGCAGAGTCCCTGCGAACAGAAAATGAAGACTCAAACACAAATGCACGGTAGGGAATAACGGGTCCCTACCCATGAACAAATGACAGGAAAACCGTGTGCCTGTAGTCCAACGTAGTGTTGATAGCTATACCATGTGGAAGTGAAACGTATCAGATGTTAGTGCGCCGCCAGTAGGTACGTCCAGTCCAACAGAGAGGGTCACCAGCCGACCCATAATTTGAGGGAGGGAACATAGCTGTGCAGATGTGTCCATAATAAAATACACGAGGAGAAATGTAGATATAGGTAGTAACCGTATGTCTGAATCATATCCCACAAGCCATGTAATAGTCACATACAAAAGGTATGTCCATATTTCACATACCAAATGTGATAGGAAATAGCATACGCATGTAAACAAAACAGAAGGAGCATATAAATGAGCCATAACAACACGGATACATGTAGGCCGAAAGGAACAGTATGATCCATACCATCGACCAAGATTACCACCTGTCCCACTTTGCGAGCGACAGTCCCTCTGTGAGCAGATGTGTCCTGACACAAACATGTAAAACTGGCAAATGTCCAGAGAATATAGGACATATTCCTCCGTAGACGTCATGTAATAGTTGCATTAAACATATTTCACTCACTGGACGTATAATACATAAATGTCATAACAAACAGAATAAGATACCGAAATGCTACAAGAATAAGCTTAGATATAGGCAAGAATTGTAAGTTCTATCTGCCGAACTGACCGTGGGTATGTGTCGGCTTGTAAAATATGCTGTGTTCACCGCAACTGTCACAGTAGGGTTGCCACCCTTACAAATGGCCAAAGTGGGACATGTTTGGTACAGACATCAGACTGTACAGGCCGACACATACCCACGGCCAGTACAAAGGACAGAACATAACTGTTCTGCCTACAGAAAAGTGTATTCCTGTAGCATTTTAGTTGCTTATTCTGTTTCTCATAACAGTCAGGTATTTCAGATACAGAATTAACTGTTTAATGCAACTATCACATAAAATATAAGAAATATGTTTGTCCTAAAATCTCAGGACATTTGCCATGTTGACAATTACATGTCAGGACACAACTGCCCAAAGAGGGACTGTCCCTTGCAAAGTGGGACAGGTGGTAACCCTATGTCACACTGTGGCCAATTGAAAAGGTGGAAACACAACCGTTGACTGTGGGGAGGTAATGTCCACAACAGTCGGACATGTGTAAGGAATAGCTTGGACATAGGAAAAGGTGCCATCCTACCAATGAGTAGAACAGGCTGGCAAAATCCGGAAGGCAGCTGTATAATCCAAACGTGTATGTGACACAGTTGAACGGGTAGTACCCGGATACACCAACCAAGTAATGAAAGTGAAGTAAGGGCATGTACCTATGTGCGTGAGGTATAGCATGTGGAAAGCAAACATGGCAGGGTAGTCCACACAACCATAAAGGTACCCGACATATGTAGGGTAGTCAGTGTGTAACGCTGGCTGTGTCGTGGGCCAACAACCAAAGTAGTGCTCTATGGGGTGTGAGTAATTAGCGTGTGAGGGGTGTGTGTTTAATGGTAAATTCCTCAAAGGCGATACTTGTGTTGTATGCAGAAAAGGTGAACCAGAGGTGTATGAGGGGGCAGCGGGTGAAGTGAAAAGAAACACAACCTCATGTAGAAACAGCTGCAAGACAAGCAGACAGGCCATAGTGTAGAACACAATCCCACAAACATATGAATATGGAAATATGCGAGACAAATGTATAGATACGGCACCATCACATACCCACAGATGGGTCCTGATGGAACTGGCCATAACAAACACAACACACCTGGATGCATAATAGCCTACCCAGCATACCCTTCACAACACACAACCTGCCACCATACCAGAACATCTGCCAAATCCAGCCATACTTGGTCCACTGGTTTGTTGCAGAAACAGCTACACACAGTGACCCCTACGCATATGTAGTAGGTATTGTCACCCTAGGCAGTGTCAGGATTGCAAACCATGTATCCCCTGCAGGTAAAACCCCCTGCACATTTTCGTGCAGCCACAAAAATCTTCATTATCTAACTTGTTTTGGTTTTGACCAATTTTTGTGATATCCCTCACGGGATGACCAACTTGTGTAAATAGTAGAATGGGTATGATGACATGATGTCCAATCCAGTAGATATCTGGACACAATTCAGAACATGCAATGGAGGTCCATGACACTGTCCAGCCCTAAGTGGGCATGCATAACCTACCACCCAAGATAAAATACCTTCCCGTGATGCACGTGTCCAGACACGAATAGGAGAGAGAATATAATGCACACATTTGCAAAGTGGAAAATGGCATGAGGGCGAGGAAGACACTATGTAAACAGGTCAACCCTGATCAAGTGTGAGGGACACTGACTGTGTGAAGTCGTGACTGACCATACCTGTCAATCTGTCAAACTGGACAGAGCTGTGAATATAAGTGAGACAAAGGTCCAAAATCAGGGACAATCTGTAAACATATCTCTTAGAAACATAGAATTTGATAGAATAACAGTTTGCACATTGGCATTAATGTCTGGAGTAGAAAGTCTGAAACCCAACTGTCTGTCTGAGCTACTGCTGTGCCAGAACACAACAGCGTATTACAGAGGTCCATGCCATACCAGTCAACTGTCCGGATATTCGCAGAATGACTAGGGTCACCACCTGTCCCACTTTGCGAGTAACAATCCCTCTGTAGCCAGTTGTGTCCTGTGAAAAAAATCAAGACATAGCAAATGTCCTGAGAGTTTATTTCCTAATTTACTTTAATAGTCGCATAAAATGGTTATTTTATATATGAATCCTCAATATGTTATGTGAAGTAGCATAAGCAATTCAAATGTTACTAGAATAAGCTATTATATGTACAAAAAAGGTTAAAGTTCAGTACTATGCATGGCTGTAGGTATGGTTTGTCCTGGAAAATCTGACATCTCTACAGAACATGTCCCACTTTGGGCAGTCGAAAAGGTGGCAACCCTAAGAATGACCACAGGTTCGCCCCATAGTGTTGGTGTGTGCCTCTGACAATCTGCACCAGTGTGGTAAATAGCTGAGGATTGACGTCACTAAATAATGAGAAATATCCTGAGTATAAGACTCCATAACCTGCAGAAAAGTCATGCTAATGCAAAACCTAGCATTCTATCAATGTTCTAAGCTTGTAAGAGCAATCGTTAAAACGTGTCCCTAATTGTCCCCCCATCGTGTAGATTTTGTGCAGATTCGGTGCTCTAAGAGGTTGAGAGGTATGGTCCGTACATATTTACAGGAACAGCCCTTCACACTTGTGTAATGTACAACTGCATACCTGTAGTCACTTCATGTCCAAAAATAATAATCCCCGTATGACTGTATACAGGTAATAGTCAAATGTGAATGGGAACACCCCTCACCGTGGAGTATGGACTGTAACAACCCCACCCATAATATGTAATGCCAACACAATAAGCTGCTGACAGGTGCCCAAACACCTGTGTCTATAAACACAGGTAAAACTTAAAAATAGGGAGATAATCCCTGTCCATATGCTTCGTCTGACATTTGACCTCGGCCAGGGAAGTTCCGTTCACCAGGTGGACAAGCCGAAACCCAGATCACTACATGAACACCCTGACAATCAAAGACCTGTATGTGGCTGGACTATATGCCTTGGTGTTCTGCATATCCTTGAAGTGATTAACAATGCAGCCAGAGTCCACAGCAGTAGGCAATAGGGAATGTGTAATATGTAGTACCGCCTTTTTCCCAGCAGGAGAATGGATGCCTGTGTCGTAGGTGAAGCAATGAGGCGTATGTTGATGTAGCTAAGTACTATGGGTATGCATATCAATGAGGGAGAACACCAATAGAATAGTGGTTCCGGATTCCGGCCAACGTTAATGCAGTCCCGGTTGACCTACGACCACTGCACATATAACCTGAAAGTGTAATGAAAGCGTTCGTGCAGTACACACATTTAAATATGTAAAGGTGAACGTGTGTTTCGCAGTAGTCCGTAAACTGGAATACAGATATGTAACTGTTACGGTCAGAATTATGAAAGTTCACGGAAGCACAATTATCTATGAAACATATGTAACCCACAATAAGGATATGCAAGTGTGCCTGCGCGTGTGTAATCAGCTCACAGAATAGAAAATGAATGGTGTTTTCCCCACATTCTATGTACATGGCTCATACCTGTTAAACCCGTAAAGTACGAAACCGGACAAAGCCATGACAACAACTGGTACAAATAGGGACAATCCCCAGATATTGCCCTAACAAACATAGAAAGTGGATAGAATAACAGGTGTGTCACTAGCATGGATTCTCTGAAGGGTATGAAGTCATAACCTGAAATGTTTGTCATTATTTACCAATGCCAGTCTTTAATGATATGCCACTAACTTGCCAGATAGACACAAGGTTATGAAAAATGGACCAAAGATAAGAGGCAAACAGCTGTACATGCAGTGGAAATCTGTACAGTTGAAAGGTATGATATGGAGATATATATACACATATATCCACAGACATAATCCAAAGCAAATGACGAGATGAGGAATGTACAGACATATGTATATATGTACATATATATATCTATACACACACGATACATGAATAGATATATACACAACAAACATATGTCCCTGTACATATAACACTTGTACATAAATAGGTCATGGTATAGCTAATATGGATAGACAGACAGACATGCATGAAAGGAGAATACACCGATGGTTTCCAAACCATTGCCCGGAAAGTACCAGTGTGACAGGGCCTGCAAGTTCTACACGTTAAACATGAATATAGGTGTCCTTTGCAGGACCCCAAAAATTGATCCTGTACGAAGTGCGAACCGTCATTGATGCAAAAGAAGTCACACCTGCAACTACGATATAGGTGTACATGCAACAGTAGCAGGTGCAAGGGTAATAACACATGGGTCGATTGAATGTATGACATACGAGCTGATATTCACAGAGTGGGGAGTGCTCGATCCTCACACTTTATTATCGCTCACATTAAACATGTCTAATGGGTACTGTGGAGGTGTGTCAGGTATGGGAATCATGGGTATGCAGAATTGGGCCAAGGTGTTGGTTGGCACAGATCTATTAGGTACGCCCCATGGGAGTGATCAATATACCTATGTGGGTATAGCACACGCCTACATTCTCCAAAAAAGTGCAACCCATCTACTGGATATTGTGTAAACCATTGGGGGAAGACATAGGGACCTATAACAGTGTCATGTAGGCGATTATCATGGATGGACACGCGTGCGACCAAGATGGTAACCATACCTGCCAGAATGTCAGAATAAGACAGCTGGACTAAGGCATAGTACACGACAGACAAATAGGGACTATATTAAATATACCTCAGACAAAGTTAGACCGTTGATAGAATAATTGTGTAGTCAGGAATACGAATGTTATGAGAGTTAGTAATCATGAAGTAGAAATGTCAGTCATGATTACCTAACCGCACAGTCCATCATGGCTTGCCAGCAATCTACCAGAAAGGCACATTATCATGACAAATGTAACAGAATCATAGGTCAAACCCCAGGGCGTATACCCATAATGTGTACAGGTGAGAGGTATGAAGGTAACCCGTCCTAATGAAATGTACAAACTAGTGATACTAGGTGGACAGGTGAGAAGAAAGACGTCAGGACAAATGACAAAACATGTACAAGTCATAAGCATGTTTGTCCACAAATGTGAATTACAATGTATGGCCTGTGAAAGTCAATCTGGAAGGTTAATAGACTCAAAAGACATGTGTCCCTCAGGGTGTTATGCAGTGTCACCGATACAGTGTCCAGTCCCCCATAGTCGTACGTGAGCTCTGCCACTGACGGAAAGCGCAAATACCGGCGTACACATACGGTACATGATGGAATAATTAGTGTGGATAAGCACCTGTTGGCCTGTGTGAGGAATATAACCCAGTGGGTGGGTGTATCCTGCAATAGGAATGTAATGGTAACTGGCCTGTGATGGTGCCATGTATTGTGTGTATTGGCATAAGGAAATTGATGTCCAGTATCAGAAACATACCTCGCAACTGTACGAAAGTGCAGATGTATGCCTCATATGTGTGGTGTGTTCCTCTCACAATCTGTACCTGTCTGCCAAATACCTGAGAACTGACGTCATTAAATAATGATAAACATATGTGTTTAAGACCCCAAATCCCTCAGAAAGGTCATACTAATGCAAAACCTATAATACTGTCAACTATCTACGTTTGTAAGAGCAATATGTAGAATCTGCCCCTATCTGTCCCCCCATCATGTTAGGCTTTGTACAGATGTTTTGCACTAGGAGGTTGATAGGTATGATCAGAAACAGATACATGTCTGAGGAAACTGCATTATCGACTGCAAGATAACTCAGAAGGTATGAAAAGCACTGCAGTAGGAAGTTCATCCGCAGGTATGTGCTGACATGTCAAATGACACAGCAGTCTACAGGAAGTACCTATAGGGTGTCACCTTTATCAATGATGACAGTGGGACATACCCACAGCCATGCATACACCACAAATAGACATAGCACACAGCAAAGCCTAGGCATGATACACGAAGTCTCCAGCATGTATGGATTGCGTGAGAGTACAGCAAGGAAAGATGACTGCCAGGCTATTCAGCAAACACCTGCAGGGGCATGCAAGACCACCTGTAACATGAACATTGCACGGACAATGTTGGGATTTGCAACATACCCCATTTGTATGTGTAAGCTATGCAAATGATGTAATTTTTACGCGATACATGAAACAGTAAGCTGTCCGTGCAAGAGCAGAGTTATGTGCAGAAATGTACCTGGATGTTATGCGACTAACGTTTTGCACGTTGCTAAACTGAGCAATGACAGCTGCAAATACAGTATGAATACAGTCGAGGAAGCATGCCAATGTCCAAGTCCAAGGCCAGTGGCAGCTTTGTCCGTTGGATATCAATGAACCAGTAGTTGTCCTCCCCCGATCCCTGGTGTGGAAGTGTAGTGCAGCACCACGAGAACGTGCTGCGCTTCAAAACAAGACATATGGATAATATACATACAAAATGTAGGTTTAGTTAGATGTTAGTACACCATGCAGATGAATGGCAAGCTGGAGACAACATGGCTACTGCGTACTGGTACTTATGTGTGGAAGCACTCTGTCAGAGATGTAACGAAGCATTTGTAGGCAATGTGAGGCAAGTGAGGCTGAGGATAGTGAATCACAACATGTCATGCCATATGGGCCAAGCCTCTACAGTGTAGTGTAGGTTAAGGGGACTATTAGAGTAGAAGATAGATGACAACATGAGTATATATGTACAAAACACTGTAACATCACCGGAGCAGTGTCACATGTGTGCTGTCAGTACTCAGTGGAAGAGGCGTGTCATGAGCTATCCTAGGGAACGTCAGGAGACTGATGGCATACGCCATGGATACCACCGATGTGACCTGCAAACCTGCCCACAGTGTGTCTGCACCCGTGCATGCCAGTAAGCCCAAGTAAGCATGTGTGCGTGCGTGTTAGCCCGTGTGTGCATGTGGAAGAACGAGTAAGCTAGTGTACGAATGGTGAAGCCCGTGTAATGTCGTGTATGCGTTTGTAAGCATGTATACATGTGTACTACACACATCACACACGTACTGCACACACAGACACACATGCTGCCAATACTACACACATCAGTGAAATGGCACATGGATGGAGATTACATCATCAGAAGTAACAGTGCTTTAAACTATGCTCCAGTGATGGTCATAGCTGCAATACATCATGCCTGCTGAAGTACACCTGGAAGTAACACACTGTATGTTAACAGCATGCTAACATCAATACAGTGGAATAAAGCCACCATGTGTAGCAGCACCAGGTTAGTCAGATCCTGCATCAATGTTACACATCACAGGTGGTGGCACAGGTGACATCATATGCACAGGGTGTGGTGTTAACATGTCCAGAGCTGTCATAGAGCCATCCAATGTACACGTAGGTGTGTGTGTGAGGGACAACGGTTATTGCATGGCCCAATGGTGGTGCAATGGGTGCGTGTATGTGATAGCCCTAGCTGTTTGTGGTAAGTGTGTGTGTCTGCATATACACAGGTACAGCATGTGTCAGCCATATACAGGAGGTTGTGGGACAGTCACAGGCTGTACCTGCCAGGCTGTAGAGATCCCCATTACTGGCCATGGACACCCCTCCATGCATCCAACACAACCCAGTCCTGCATCTGTCAATGTCTACACATACAGTCCTGGGATCTGTACCACAACCTGTGGATAAACGTACGTCTGTAATGTTAACCTGAGGTGCATAGAATTGACAGTTACTACAGACGGATATGAGACATACTCACACTCAAATGTAATAACCACTGCTGACTGTTGCCGAGATCTGCATACAACCAGTCAAAGGTGCTGTACTAACATTGTTTCCAATGCCCGTGTAATACCCAGCAACACAATAACCGGTCACTACACATGTATAACCCACGATCACTACAGCACACAGTATGTGCACTATCACAGAGCCATAGCAGATGTACATACATCCAAGGTGCTCACGTACAGACAATGCAGCAGAGTCAAGAGTGATAATCCCAACATACATATCTATATACAATATACATTTTATATATATATATATATATATATATATATATATATATATATATATATATATATATATATATATATATATATATATATATCTATATATATATATATATATATATATATATATATATATATATATATATAGCTATATACATACATATATATATATATATATATATATATATATATATATATATATATATATATATAGATATATATATATAGATATATACATATATATAGATATATATATATGTAGATAGATACATACACACACACACACACACACACACACACACACACACACACACACGTGACAGGGTTGGGAGCAGAACATAAACGTAAGCACTGTACCACACAACAGCATTACGCAGTTACAAAACGCCTACCGTGATCAGTTGATCACATGATTCACACAGGCACATGTCTAGCCTGCAGACAACAGCATCAAAGGCAAAGACGCCGCACTGATGTTATGGAGAGTGAATACTGTAAAAGCAATGTACTCTTGTCATGCAGCTGGAAACACACACACACACACACACACACACACACTTGGCAGGGCTGGGAGTCGAACATACACCTAACTACCCTAACACACTACAGCATGACGCATTTACAGAATGCGCTACCGACATTACTAAGCACAGCAGTCCCAGAGGCAGACATCTAGGTGCGTGTCATCATCCGCAAAGGCAAAGACGTCGGTAGGACACTGCTGTGGTGTGCGGCGTCTAAAAGCAAGACTGCGTCCCCAGGCAGATGGGAGCATGCGCGCAAACACACACACACACACACACACACACACACACACACACACACACACACTTGGCAGGGCTGGGAGTCAAATATACACCTAACTACCCTAACACACTACAGCATGATGCATTTACAGAACGCGCTACCGACATTACTAAGCACAGCAGTCCCAGAGGCAGACATCTAGGTGCATGTCATCATCCGCAAAGGCAAAGACATCGGTAGCAAACTGCTGTGGTGTGCGGCGTCTAAAAGCAAGACTGCGTCCCCAGGCAGACGGGAGCATGCGCGCAAACACACACACACACACACACACACACACACACACACACACTTGGCAGGGCTGGGAGTCAAATATACACCTAACTACCCTAACACACTACAGCATGACGCATTTACAGAACGCGCTACCGACATTACTAAGCACAGCAGTCCCAGAGGCAGACATCTAGGTGCATGTCATCATCCGCAAAGGCAAAGACATCGGTAGCAAACTGCTGTGGTGTGCGGCGTCTAAAAGCAAGACTGCGTCCCCAGGCGGACGGGAGCATGCATGCAAACACACACACACACACACACACACACACACACACACACACACACTTGGCAGGGCTGGGAATCGAACATACACCTAACTACCCTAACACACTACAGCATGACGCATTTACAGAATGCGCTACCAACATTACTAAACACAGCAGTCCCACAGGCAGACATCTAGGTGCGTGTCATCATCCACAAAGGCAAAGACATCGGTAGGACACTGCTGTGGTGTGCGGCGTCTAAAAGCAAGACTGCGTCCCCCGGCAGACGGGAGCATGCGCGCAAACACACACACATGCATACACACACACACTTGTCAGGGCTGGGAGTCGAACATACACCTAACTACCCTAACACACTACAGCATAACGCATTTACAGAACATGCTACTGACATTACTAAGCACAGCAGTCCCAGAGGCAGACATCTAGGTGTGTGTCATCATCTGGAAAGGCAAAGACATTGATAGCAAACTGCTGTGGTGTGTGCCGTCTAAAAGCAAGACTGCGTCCCCAGGCGGACGGGAGCATGCACGCAAACACACACACACACTTGGCAGGGCTGGGAGTCGAACATACACCTAACTATCCTAACACACTACAGCATGACACATTTACAGAATGCGCTACCGACATTACTAAGCACAGCAGTCCCAGAGCAGACATCTAGGTGCGTGTCATCATCCGCAAAGGCAAAGACATCGGTAGCAAACTGCTGTGGTGTGCGGCATCTAAAAGCAAGACTGCATTCCCAGGCGGACGGGAGCATGTGCACAAACACACACACACACACACACACACACACACACACACACTTGGCAGGGCTGGGAGTCGAACATACACCTAACTACCCTAACACACTACAGCATGACGCATTTACAGAACGCGCTACTGAGATTACTGAACACAGCACTCCCAGAGGCATACTTCTAGGTGGGTGACATCATCTGCAAAGGCAAGGACGCCGATAGAGAATGTATAGAGAGTGAGCAGTCTGAAAGCATATTACTGTCCCAAGATAGACATAGACAAACACATGGCAGTAGTGTGATTGGGGCAACCAAATATCTACGGAGCACTACAACAACACTACATAGATGCAGGACGCGCCACAGACAGTACACCCTTCAAGACAGCAACCAGTGTGTTCAATGTAGGCATCCATCGTGACATTGAAAATGGACATCTGTTGCCTGGATGACCACCATCGCTATACAGGATGTCAATGGCCATGCCCACACGCTTAGTATCACACGTCTGTTTGGAATGTATTGTGTGTCCATCTACACAATGGCGTACTGGGCATGCTCACACACTTAGCAGTTGCAAAGGGCCGTCTTGCATGCACACGGATTCTAAACATGGAAGGGCATAGTTTGGAATGTAGTGTGTGTCCATCTACACAAAGGTGTACTGGGCATGCTCACACACTTAGCAGTTGCAAAGGGCCGTCTTGCATGCACACGGATTCTAAACACGGAAGGGCACAGATTGGAATGTACTGTGTGTCCATCTACACAACGGTGTACTGAGCATGCTCACACAGCAGTTGCAAAGGGCCATCTTGCATGCACACGGATTCTAAACACGGAAGGTCACAGTATGGTATTACTGTCCCCATGTACATGAAGGCATTCACATGTATTGACCAGTACACACTCAGGAGCTATCACAGATATCTCAGGTGCATATCACAGAGGTACACACCACAATCTCCAATGTAGCCCTCCGACATCGCCATGTCATTGGACCAGCAATACACAGCCATACATTAACACAACACCGTGTGACTCATGACCAGTGGACTGTACATAGGTCTACAGCAACTGTGCAGACTACACATGTACCGACAGGGTTCCATCATGTGGTATGCATTGCAATGATACCACTGTACATAACCAGGTCGGCTCTACACATACCAGGGGCCCTGGGTCTTACACAGCTGTGACGGATGACTGTCGCTGTACACCAACAAACACACATGTTTGGCTATGTCATACATGTAATTGCAGTGGATATGTGCATGGACCACACACACAACACATATGTACATAGCATAGCTTTTGCTGTCTTCTGTGCAGACAAGTGGCTACAGCAATCATACGCACGCAAATGGAAGGAGGGTCCATGGCTGTTGAATGCTAACAGTACATGAGGCAGCAATGTTGACCGAGGACACATTCCATCTGTACTAGTTACCCATGACACCCATCATATCATACAACAGTCCATGTGTTATGTATGTCAACACACATGTCCACCAATTGCAATGCATACAAACATGGCTACATGACAGGCATGTAGGACCAACACACGTGTACAATCTGTAGTGTGCATGCAGCTACCATGCATGTGCAGTAGCTGATGTAAGTAACTCATCTGTGCCTAACTACAACATGCAGTTGCAATGCAGCCCCATCATTGACACCTGTATATGGTGACATACTGACAGTACAGTAGGATGTACAGCAGGTATGGATTAATGTATGTACATAAAGTGGTGATCCACCTGTGTAGGGGATGGCTCACAGGTGTGTCACACGCCATCCTACCATTACATGTGCAAACAGTACGCTATGTTACCGTTACTTGACGGTGGAGACATAAAACCTACACAGCAGTCAGGTGTTACCGACAGTACGTCACTTGACACCTGTAACACTTACATCCTCCCGTGTGCATATAGCAGCACAATTGCCGAAGGTAGCGTTGGTACACATAATGTGTCCAATACTGCTGCATGTTTGTCAGATGTATCATCATATAGCAGGTGTATCATTCACAGTACTGCCATGTGTGTTTGCTTGTGTGACCATATATGCCACATATGGTGGGGAATACATCCCATTTGTTACACACCTCTGTACACTGTTGTAGAGATCTGTACATACAGCAGTGTGGAAAGCATGATGTAGGCAGGTGTGGTGTGTGCATCACACACATCAGTTATCCATATGTGTATGACATTTTTGGTCTCCACAGTGTGTGTGTGTATGTAGGTATGTATGGCTGTCTGGTGCATGGAGTGAGGGTGTATGCTACCATACAGAACACACAGGATCCCTAACCCCTCATGGTGATGCAGTCCACTACCCTGTTGATGCCATCGGTCTCAGCCGCACTGTCTACCTATACATCTTCTTTCTCTGTGTCGCGTCATGTGGGTTCACAGTACTGTGACGGTAATGACCACATAGGCAAGGGTCCTCACCTCAACACTATGGGGTGTGCGTCATAGTGTTGTTGACCCCATGAGTATGAGCATGTTCCTGTAATGTGACAGGGTATTACTGCTACACAGTGAGGCCTCATGCTATCAAGTGGCCTCTAACATTATCATTGGCCAGACTGCTGTGTACAACCCCTGCACCATGTCAACATACATGTGATGTGACCTGGTATGGATGTCACATCTCTAGCCACTGTAGCCTATTAAACTGCCCACATGCTTCTGGATCAGTATATGTGTGGACATCTGTGTTATGTCAGACTTTCCAACAGTCAGACTGAGGCTACGTATAGCATGCTGATATTGCCATATGTGCCTGTGAGTACTCCACAGTTACACATGGGAGACTGCAAACAGTGCTACCTGTAGGCACAAGCAAGTAGACCATAAGGAGGGAACCAGGGCATCATTACCAACATGCTTTTACTGTTGTTACCGAGACACATACTGTGAACATAAAACAATGCATGCTAAACCTGTACTACATGGTATGTCTGGTGCATGTCAACAGTACACAACTAATGTAATATACACGTCTCTCACTATTCACACACAACTAATGTAATATACACTTCTCTCACTATTCTTACACAAGTAATGTAATATACACTTCTCACTATTCTGTACACCCTGTACATCAGACCATTTGAGCATGTCCCTGCACCAATGGTGTGGATGACAGGGATGCGGCACAGGCTTCATCATATGCACAGGGTGATAATGTTTGCCAGGGGCATAGGCTGCACCAATGGATGACATCTTGTGTGTGGGTAAGGGCCAGTGATATGATTGGACATGTCTGTTCAGTATGCATGTTGGTGTTGTGGTGCCCTACAGATGTCTTTGCTGTGTGCGTGTATGTGTGCACACAGTTCTGCCTTTTGTGAGGCCTACACAGGGTGTTATTGACAGCACCAGATTGTACAGACCAGGTTGTACAGCTCACTGTGTCCAACCACGGCCACGTGACCTGTGCCTGCCAGGGGTTGCACAGGCTCTACCAGGCAGAGGTACAGCTTGGCTACTGTCCAATGATACATGTCCACTGGAACCGTGTCCCTGCTGGGAACATCCAGGGCCACGTCCACGTAGCCTGCTGTGTCCTGGTGTGGACAGCGCAGCACCAGCTGCACTGCTACTGCTACCAGCACTATGGGAGCGGGCATGTGAGCTGGCACACTCACGTTGACCTGCACTAGGTGGTGTAGCTGGCCTACGTCCATGTGGCCTCCACCTCACTCCTACCAGATGCTCCAGCACAGACAGCTCATGCTCGCGGATTGCCATGCCATGGTCAAGGATTCCGACCATGTCACCCAATCACCTGTCCAGAACATCAGCAATCTGCTGTTGAGCATTTGCCAATGCCTGTATGTTGTCATTTAGGGTACCCCAGAAAAATCTAGGTGGGTCATCATCCCAAAGGCAAAGACATCAGAAATGTGGTGGCATCTAAAAGAAAACTGTTCCCGGGCCCCAAACCCAAACACACACACACACACACACACACACACACACACACACACACACACACTTGGCAGGGCTGGGAGTCGAACATACACCTAACTCCCCAAACACACTACAGAAACGATTTACAGAACGCTCCCGAGATTACTGAACACACCTCCCAGAGGCATACTTCTAGGTGGGTGACATCATCGCAAAGGAAAGGGCCCGATGGGGAATGTATAGAGAGTGAGCAGTCTGAAAGCATATTACTGTCCCAAGTAGACGAAAAAATAGGGGTGTTTGGGGCAACCAAATATCTACGGAGCACTAAACAAACTACAAAATGGGACCCCAAAGACAGTACACCCTTCAAGACAGCAACCAGTGTGTTCAATGTAGGCATCCATCGTGACAAAAATGGACATCTGTTGCCTGGATGACCACCATCGCTATACAGGATGTCAATGGCCATGCCCACACGCTTAGTATCACCCCCTGTTTGGAATGTATGTGTGTCCATCTACACAATGGACTGGGCATGCTCACACACTTAGCAGTTGCAAAGGGCCTTTGCATGCACACGGATTCTAAACATGGAAGGGCATATTTTGGAATGTAGTGTGTCCATCTACAAAGGTGTACTGGGCATGCTCACCCCTTAGCAGTTGCAAAGGGTCTTGCATGCAACGGATTCTAAACACGGAAGGGCACAGTTGGAATGTACTGTGTGTCCATCTACACAACTAGCATGCTCACCCCTTAAAGGGCCAATGCAAGGATTCTAAACACGGAAGGCACAGTATGGTATTACTGTCCCCAGTACATGAAGGCATTCACATGTATTGACCAGTACACACTCAGGAGCATCACAGATTTGGTGCATATCACAGAGGTACAAAAATCTAAAATTCCCCCACACCCCATGTCATTGGACCAGAAAACACAGCCATACATTAACACAACCCCGTGACTCATGACCAGTGGACTGTACATAGGTCTACAGCAACTGTGCAGACAAAATGTACCAGGGTTCCATCAGTGTTATGCATTGCAATGATACCACTGAATAACCAGGTCGGCTCTACACATACCGGGGGCCCTGGGTCTTACACAGCTGTGACAGATGACTGCCCACACCAAAAAAACACACATGTTTGGCTATGTCATACATGTTTTGGGTGGATAGGGCATGGACCACACACACAACACATATGTACATAGCATAGCTTTTGCTGTCCTGCAGACAAGTGGCTACAGCAATCATAGCACGAAAGGGAAAGGGTTTCCAGGGCTGTTGAATGCTAACAGTACGGGGGCAATGTTGACATTCCCTCTGTACTAGTTACCCATGACACCCATCATATCATACAACAGTCCATGTGTTATGTATGTCAACAAAATTCCCCCAAAACTTTGGCTACATGACAAGGGGCCAAAAATGACATTGGGGCATGACAATGTGCATGGGAAAACCACTTTTAATAAAACATGATTAATGGACTTTCCCCTGTTTTGGTACATAAAAGTACAGCAGGTATGGTTTAATGTTTTACATAAAGTGGTGATCCACCTGTGTAGGGATGGCTCACAGGTGTGTCACACGCCATCCTACCATTACATGTGCAAACAGTGCTATGTTCCCGATTGAGGGGGAGACAAAAAACCTACCGGGTCAGGTGTTCCCCGGGTTCACTTGACACCTGTAACACTTACATCCCCCCTTATATAGCAGCACAATTGCGGGGCACATAATGCCAATACTGCTGCATGTTGTCAGATGTATCATCATATAGCAGGTGTATCATTCACAGTACTGCCATGTGTGTTTGTTGGTAGGCCCATATATGCCAAATATGGGGGGGAAAACACCCCAAAGTTACACCCCTGTACACTGTAGAGATCTGTACATACGCAGTGTGGAAAGCATGAGTAGGCAGGTGGGGTGTTTTCACACACATCAGCTATCCATTTTTATGACATTTGTGGTCTCCACAGTGTGTGTGTGTGGGTTTTTGTATGGCTGTCGGGGCATGGAGTGAGGGGGGCTACCATACAGAACAAAAGGATCCCTAACCCCATGGTGATGCAGTCCACTACCCTGTTGATGCCATCGGTCTCACCCCACTGGCTACCACATTTCTCTGTGTCCCATGGGGGTTTAAAGTACGGGAATGACCACATAGGCAAGGGTCCTCCCCCAAATTGGGGTTTATAGTTTTGGGATAGTGGCATGTTCCTGTAATGTGACAGGGTATTACTGCTACACAGTGGGCCTCATGCTATCGTGGCCCTAACATTATCATTGGCCAGACGCTGTGTAAAACCCCCTGCACCATGTCAACATAGGGAACCTGGTATGGATGTCACATTTTAGCCACTGTAGCCTATTAAACTGCCCACATGCTTCTGGATCAGTATATGTGGGACATCTGTTTTTTTAGACTTTCCAACAGTCGGGCTGAGGTACGATAGCATGCTGATATTGCCTTTGTGCCTGTGAGTACTCCACAGTTACACATGGGAGACTGCAAACATGCTACCTGTAGGCACAAAGTAGACCAAAAAAACCAGGGCATCATTACCAACATGCTGTTGTTACCGAGACACATACTGTGAACATAAACAATGCATGCTAAACCTGTACTACATGGTATGTCTGGTGCATGTCAACAGTACACAACTAATGTAAATACACCCTCACTATTCACACACAACTAATGTAATATACACTTCCCCACTATTTTTCCCTAATGTAATATACACTTCTCACTATTCTTTTCACCCTGTGCATCAAAATTTGAGCATGTCCCTGCACCAATGGTGTGGATGACAGGGATCCCACAGGCTTCATCATATGCACAGGGTGATAATGTTTGCCAGGGGCATAGGCTGCACCAATGGATGACATCTTGTGTGGGTAAGGGCCAGTGATATGATTGGACATGTCTGTTCAGTATGCATGGGGGTGTTGTGGTGCCCTACAGATGTCTTTGCTGTGTGCTTTATGTGTGCACACAGTTCTGCCTTTGTGAGGCCTACACGGGTTTATTGACAGCCCAGATTGTACAGACCAGGTTGTACAGCTCACTGTGTCCCCACGGCCACGGACCTGTGCCTGCCAGGGGTTGCACGGCACTCCCAGGGAGGTTGGCTACTGTCCAAGATACATGTCCACTGGAACCGTGTCCCTGGGGAACATCCAGGGCCACCCCAGGGCCTGCTGTGTCCTGGTGGGACAGCACCCAGCTGCACTGCTACTGCTACCGCACTATGGGAGCGGCATGTGGGGTGGCCCCCACGTGACCTGCACTAGGTGGTGTAGCTGGCCCCCATGGGCCTCCACCTCACTCCTACCAGATGTTCCAGCACAGACAGCTCATCCCGGATTGCCATGCCAGGTCAAGGATTCCACCATGTCCCCCAATCCCTGTCCAGAACATCAGCAATCTGCTGTTGAGCATTTGCCAATGCCTGGATGTTGTCATTTGGGGTATGGATAGCAGCCCTCTGCAGCCTCTGCCCTTCTCTGTTCTGCTGTTCACATGCCTGTCCCCCATTACAGTCTGGAACATGCCTGGTGATACCAGTGCTCCCTCTGTCCTGCAGGTGCATGTCTGCCAGAGGTCCCCCATGAGCAGCACATGCCTGTGTGGCACATCTGCAGTCATTACACTGACACCATGGTGTGTAGACACACCTTCTGTAGCCACCACATTTCCTGTTCCATGCTAACAGACGCTGACTGTCCTTCCTCTATGGCCACTGGTGATGCGGTATGTGTTGGCAGCAAACGGGGGAAGAGGGGACATAGCGGGGGGAAAACCCCTGGCACAGATTCACCCCCTGACAACCCTGCCTGTACCTCATGCATATGTTCATCACTGCTAGTATCTGTGGGGACACTAACATCAGATGGACCGCAGGAGGGTAATGCACCTACATCACCTGTGAATGAAAAGAAAGACTCTAAATTACAATAGACACACACGCAGACACACACACACACAGACACAAAAAAACACACACACACACAAACACACAAAAGACACACCATGCATGTGATTTGACAGATGGCATGCAGCATGCCTGTGATACAGCAGGGGGCATGCAGCTCAGACATTAATTGTTAGTAAGCATCCCTTTGGGTGCACACTACAGCAAGCAGGTGTCATATCAGTAGCCATGCAGTTCACACAATCATGGTAGTATGCATGCATCCCGTGATACACCATGTGGACCAGAACAGGATAACAGTACACATGGCTGATGTGACCTTGACATGTAATCTGCTGGGGGCTTTAAAATGCATACATGTCTGACACAATGGTGTCCTGACACATGTACAGCATCGTAATGGGCATCACTTTGGGTTTTTTGTATGCCCTACAAAAAATGCATGTTTAGCAAATGTGCATGAGCATGGAAGGGTGTGACCCATCTACATTGCTATACGGTGAAGTACAGACACTGTGCCATTGCATGGCATCATGAGGCATCATATTGCACAATGCATAATATGACACATTGCATAGCCATAACTGCATGCATCCCCATGACATAACTGTGGATTGTGCCCCAAATGCTGAGGTGCACCAAACCATGCTGTGTCAAGTGACAGGTCACTGGAGGCCCTACAGATGACATGCACAAAAACTGGGGCTGTGGCAACCATGTCCACACATAGGGGACATGTCAATTCACCTTTTCCCACATGACATTGATGTACCACACAAGGTGCACAGCAAAGGTGATGTCCTACAGCAGCAAGGGAAATGTACAGTATCTGTGGCCTGATGTGGTGTCAATGTCTGTGGAAGCTGTACAGGTGATACTGTCATGCAAAAAGTCGTGATGTTCAACAGATCTTATATGGTAGACTTCAGTGACACCTCCACTAGCTGTGCACAGGCTTTTAGGATGTCCAGTGTACCACATCAACTGTATAATCAGTCAACTAAGGCTATAATTGGACCATGTGGGGACAATGTGCAACAGGGTGTATACACATCACATCTACTGTGTGGCTACTGTCTCTGGCCACCCCCCATGGCCATGTGTGCACATGTGTTGGCCAAATGGGGGATGGCCATCTATCCACATGTCTGTGTTGTCCCATATGACATACACCCATAGATGTCAGATATGTCACCATCCACAGGGCTATGCAGACAATTTGTATGTTTGGTATGGGGGGTATGGGTCATGGGATAGTGTGACAATATTGCAGAAACCTACTGTCTGGGACATGTCAGATGGCACATCACAATGGGGCACCCAATGCAGGGGCATATAACACAATGGTGACACCTGTCTGCCCATATCACAGCTCACTGTGTGGTACTGTTTGACCACACATGTTGTTCCAATGCATACTACATATGCTCCATTGTAGAACACCTCCACCGTTGTATGCACAGCTGACCACACAGGCAATGACAACTACTGTGGTTTCGGGTGTATTTTCTTTGTATATATTGCACATGGGTGGCCTGTGAATGAGGGGTGATGCACCTGAAGGACTGGAACAACACAAGTGTGCAATGTTAACTGGCCACATGGCAAATAGATCATGCTTTAACATGCCTGATACTGATGACAGTCTCACCTGCAATGGACTCATGTCGCGGCATGCCAGAGGTACCTGTATAGGGTGACACAGCAGTATGAACATTATCCATGACTGTATGACAGCCACAGGGTGCACTGTGCATGTTAACACTTTTGCCTGTAATAGCATATAGTATGCACATGTGTGCATACACAGGGTAGCATACTGTAGTATGAAATGTGTGTCCACATACCTTGCATATTTTTTATTTACATAATGTACAGTGACACATGCAACTAAATGGGATATAATAGCCATATGTGCAGTACTGACTTACCAGGCAACTCCAGGCTCATTGGTTGGGAGACACCCACCTCCACGATGGCAGTGTGTGTGTGGATGCTGTTCTGGGGGTGTCCCCAGACTGGCCAGTAGCTCCTGGGTGTGGGGTGGGGCTGGGTTGGTGGCCCACCACCTGTTCCACCTTTTTCCCCTGGTAATTGCAGTGGCACCTGTTTTGCATGCATATCAAGTCCATGCAGTGCCCCACCTGCTGGTAGGTGTTATGGCCACCCACATCGTTCACCCTCCTGTAGATCCTGCCACAGGTCTCCCTGCTGGGCATGCTGTGGCACATGGCTGAACAACACCTTAATTTCCCGGAGGTGGATGAGGACATCATCCTCCTGGCGGCTGGGGAAGGGGGTCGAGGCATTATCTGTAAGACATAATGATGGTGACAGGTCACAGTTTCAGAGATGTACAGAGATACTGCTGCACATACATTTCTATGACATCTAGTACATCTGCACAGTTATCTTTGCAAATCATCATGACACTGACGACTGACGTGTTTTTTCACACATGTAACCCCCTTATGCATTGGATATCATCACCATATATGTGTGTCACCTCATTACAGTGTTCATACTCCATGTGAATGCTGTCTTGATGTGGGCATGTCATTTGCCTGCACTGGTGTTCTTACCTATCTGCACATGCCTGGATGTGTCCACGGTTGCTGTTGCCCTTTGATGCTGTGTATATGTCACATATCAACCAGACACAGCCTTAATGGACTTGAGCAGTGACAATGCACAACACATGGACACCTGTACATGCATGTTTTTTGCCATATACATCTACACAGCACTGTTCAACATCCTGCCACGGACCCTGTTTGCACATGTGATAGACATGGGACAATGGCTAGTCCCGCAGGGATGGTTATCAACCAAAAGGGAAAGGTTTCCTAGCTGTAACAGACAGCCAATGCCCCCCGGGGGCATCACCCAATTACTGACCCAAAAGTTGATTACATCTCCCGGGCCATCACACCATGTATGACTGGGATGACATGTGCAGCTTTGATGGACAGGGTTGCAGGGTTTTGGGGGAGTATGTCACATGGGCACAGGGATCTGTCCAGCATGTGATCCTAGTATTAGGAGGGGGCTGTCCATGACATGTCTTACAGATCAGGATATGGACATGTAGCATGTCCATCATCATGGTGTAGCAAATGTCTTTATGCAAGGTAGACAGCATGCTGCATAGTGGAGGTAAATTGTGAAGGCTGGTATCCCCCACCATGGCCATTACCCCTTAAAGGTGATATGTGATACAATATTGGTCACCCCAGTGCTGTATATGCCTGTCCAATGATCTCCGTGCTCATGGATGGCACCCTGTCATGACATGGGTTTGATCCCCAAGGGGGCCTGGAGACATCCCCAAAGGGGGGAGGTGTACTGCACAGCACCATCCCTTACACAGTGTCCATAATGTTGACCACAGCCTAGGTGGTAGTTAATGGGTACAGGGATGTTCACCTGGGGGACAATGCTGATATCATCCATCAGAAGGGCACATATGTCACACACCTCACCCACACAGCCCATTCTGTATGTTGTTCACAACACTGACACAGCTATTCCTCATAGGTCATGGCCATTAAATCCTTACATACACAGATGCAACATTTGTCTGTGTGGTAGGGGTACAAAGGGTGGAGTACAACACATTAACCCTGTTCTACTGTACCCACTGGTGTGATATGCACATATCACTCTGGCACCTTTTGTAGTTGTGAGTCTGTCAACAGGCCACTGGTAGAACACTCCTGTGACATACAAAGGTATTTGTAATCAAACATCCGTACTGTCTTGTACATCTGTACTCCTAACATCTACAGTGATAAGGGTTTTGGCATGCACACCATACTCAGCAGGGTTATAGTGCGGTGCCACCCATTATGACTGTCGTCACCACTTGTGGGTTGATATTATCCAACACCCTATCTGTATTGTATGGTCATGCTAATTTTTCAGTTTGGAGCATGTCATGAGCTACTGATTAAAAGCACCCATTCCACACCATTTCCCACAGGTACACGGGTTCCAAAATTTCCAGCTTGCTTATGGTACAACAGCTTTTGTACAACAACCCATATCCTGTGAGACATGGTTGTATATACAGGCATGTCCAACTGGTACCATGCTATTGCCTGTCAATGATGGATATTTTAATGTGGCAATAGAGCAATTGTCTCATGACACATTCAATGCTCACCTCCCAACATACACACTACAGCCTGTGGGGATGCATATGCAGCCCTGCTGGGGTAATGCTGTCACCAACCCTGACTGCACCTGACAGTCATGGGGATGTGTAACATTGCAACACACCCCACTCATCACATAGTCTCACATGATCTCACCACAGGCCAAAATATGGACAATTTGGGCAGTACCTCCCATACTCTGTGTAGGCACCAGAGGCAGCCCCATCATGGAACACAACATCACCAACTTATAGCCCACAGACTATGTGTGCCCATCACATACAGCCAATAGGGTGTTATAACAACACAACACACCAGTCATGGGTAGGGCAGTCACACTGCAGTTCCAACAGCAGGCTACACAAGGTGATAGTCGCACATCTTGCTGTCGGTAACTGGTTCTGCAACAAAACCCTTTGCACCCATGCCACCCTCACCAGGTAGGTGACTGTCATTCTCCATGTTAGTGTGACTGCCCTGAGATGCCACTTCACAGACTACGGTGCGGGGACATGCAAAGCTCACCAGTTTTGTAGCCCTGAAGGTGGGGGTAGCCCTGGGGAGCATTATGCATTCATCCAGACCGATACCACGAATGACTGACTGTGTCACTTCAACAGTTGCCTATGCTTCTGCTGTCATTCCACAGGCATCTGGTATCTGTCCGCTTTGACTGACCTGGTCAAACACAATGCTTTGGCACAAAACCTGCACCTGTCAGCCCTGGGAGTACAGATCACATGTAAGGCTCTTGCTGCCATACTGCCTGTCTTGCACAGTTTCCAATAACAGTCACCGCAGAACGGGAACTAAAATGGGGTCATGTGACACAATGCTTGCATCTTCCTCTGGAGCAGGAAAGGCACACCTTATAATGCACCACCCAATATCTCTGCAGTGACTGGGACCTCCCTTTGGCTTGCAGAGCACACCTGCAATGACAGGTTATAGACAGACCATACCTTTCAGGCACATACCTGGACCGGCACACCCACAGCTGAGGTTTTCCCCATATCCCACTATGTTGTACAAAATCCTGGTTTACTTAGCACAATGCATCAGAGGTGCTTGCAACTAACTGTGGGGGAACCGCAAACACATTGTAACAAGCTGTTCAAAAACATCCCCAGGGTTACCAGCCCTCAGGGGACAATAGGGTCAGACACTATTTGAGGGTTGACTGCACTCCCACACTTAACAAGCCACCATGCCCAAAATCCATGAGTCATAACCTCCACTGGGTGGATCAACCCATACACACCACCTCCAAGACCAACATTAACCTTGACATGAACACTACCAACAGGACTGGTGTTCCACCCTGGGGTTATCCCTCATTGGTGGATTCCAAATTGCTAATCAACCAGCCACATCCCGCACCACACCTTCACGGGATACACAGTACATGAGTACAAACACCTACTACAGAGTCTTATGACAGGGTTTTTAACCCCTGACACCCTGCAGATGGACAATGCACATACAAATGCTGAAACATACCCCAGTGCATTCTTCATTTCACAACTGATGGATCATGCATTCCACACAGAGCCTGATGGTACACACCAGATAACAGCGCCCCCTGGTGGTCAAATTCCATGGCATAATTTCAACAACATAGGCTTTCCTGGTGTACAATCCCATTGGGGGGTCACTGGTCCCCCGTGGGCCATGGATCCCCCATCACATCCCAAACAGGTAAAAATTTCTGACACCTGTACCACAAAGGGATTATGGTGGTTTTCTAGTATGGCAACACCCCCATCTGCTCACATACAACATCTCAGGCATTCAGACCCATATGTTGGAACATTGGGGATTCAATGCAACATTACACCCCCCACCACCAGGGGCCCCAACCATGCAGGAACATTGGTGTCCCTGGGTCACACCTACACAGTACTAATGCACTCTATATGCCACATGGCCCATGTCACCTCCAAACCCCGGTGGATGTCCCCAAACCTCTTTAATGCCCCCACTAGGCCACCATATTCAGTAATGCCTTTTTCAGACATTGTGGCCCCAATGGCACACACAACATTCCCCCAAATGCACATGGGCATGTCCACACCTGACTGGATGTTCTGCATGGCTATGGGGCACACATAAAACGCATTCACAGAGACATTTTTCTCCTTTTATGCCACCCGGGTTACTTGTTCCCATCCCCCACACCTGGTGGACCCCTTTTTAAAATTCCCTGTTGGAAAGGACAGTCCACACACCCCCCATTGTCCTCTCATTGCCTTTTACACGTTCTCCATTTGGTATTACAACAAAACATCCACCTGCACATCCCCTATGTCTCAGGATGGCAAGTCTCTACAACACACACAAAAGGGGGAGCAACCCTGCCACTGCATTTCATTCATTTTCATACCACATTCACACCCCATTTCAGATATGCTTCCCATACACTAGCACAGGGGACTTTTGCCTAGCTTTACAAAACCCCGATACAAAAACCATATTGTCCACCCGCATATGACCCACCATAACCCCTGTGACAGATACCTGTATGTATCAGGTGCTCATGAAAAAGGGGCATAACATCATTTGCATTACACCCTTCACCCATGACATCACATGGTGGAGTCCCCACAACATGCCCTTGTACATGGTATAAAACCCTGTACCCCCCCTGTGGTTACTGATTGCCAGTGGGGGATACCCACGGGGCCCCACTTTTCTGTACTGGGGGTGTACTGGACATAGGACCCATTTTACCTCTGAACCCAAAACTTTAAAACATTCAAGGGTACACCCCCCCATTTAGGGGGTACCTTTCACAACAGTACACTTTTCATACCACAACCCCTTAAAACCCCATGATTTATTGAGCTACATTTATGCGGCTAACAGGGCACCCCCTGTACACTTTGCAATACATACCATGACCTCTGTGCAGACACCCCTTCCCCAAAAAATATTAATATATTCCAACCAATAACAAAAACCCCTGTAGCAAAATGTCATGGATATTTCACACATATGTGTTATTACATTCCCAAAACACCACCATGCTTTTAAAAGTTTTTAAACAAACATTGCACTGTTCATGTAACCTCCCGGTGGTTGGGGGCAATGTACCCAGGGATCCTGCGTGGTGTACTGTGCAGGGGCAGGGTTTCACATGGGTCTTGTTTCCCCCAAAACACTACCCCCAAATCCCTTTCACTTAGTTGCACACTAATTAATGCAAACCCCCCTATAACCGTAATATTACATTCCTTTTCATTTACTTTACCCTTCCTTTAAATTAGCTTCATCTATTCAAATTTCCCCTGTAAACCCTATGTATCCGTTATTGACATCCAATAGATACCTTTGGTTCATATTGTGTTTGGTGTAAATATTGCATATCACCTCAATACTTCATTCCAATTTCACATGTTATAATGAAACTACTTGCCCAGGCCACCCAGACTGTATTGTGTTTATGATCACTGCCCACTGGACATATATAAAAATTATTCCCCTGTTGGGACACTTTTGGACATACCCTCCACTGACGGGGTTGATGGAATTGTTCTTTTAAAGCCCCCATTACATCCCTTTGGGGTCTGTATGTGACCTTGTTTTTACTGCTGGAAACCGTTTTACAGCTTATTGCTAGCAAGAATCATTAAATACCTTTTCCCATTTTCATTCCATTTTAATTTGCCCACTATAAAAGTAAAAAATTAATAAAATTTACATACCAAATGTTCTAATATTTTTCAGGATTTATCTCATCCTTCACATGTTTAAAAGGTATTTTTATGAGCATCGGTTTGAATTTGGGAAATCATTTATTCGGGAAACCCTTAAAAGGGTTTCCACCCAAATTTGGTGTTCCTGGGACAATTACGCATACACGTCAGTACCCATTCCCAATTACCAACATGGGGATTTGAATTTCCCCTTGGGGGTTCCCCTTTCCCTCCCTTCAACGGCCTTATTTGTTTTTTATTGAATTAATGCCCAAAGGACAAATTTTTTTGGTTATGTCCCCGGGAGGTGTCCTAAGTAGTGGTTTACTGGGTTTTACCTGTATCCCAACTCTATAACACTATTGCAAACAAAACCTGTAAAACCCCCATTATATAAACACTGCAATTTCACCCTTTTAAGGCCTACAAAGTTACGGGCCAGTGAAGATGACTATGTTTTCTTTATTACAGTTGTATTCATGTTTCTAGGTTGGGGGGGTTCGTGGGTGAAATTCATATACGGTTTGTGGGGTTGATTTCTACTATTCCAAAATATTTGGGGTATCCCTAATTAAAACTATCATTATAACTTTTAAATTTAATTTTTTAATTTTTTTATATATAATTTATTATAATTTTCCTACCCGAATTGTTTTGGGGATGTCAATACACACCCGTATTTTGCCCCTAACATCTTGCATTTGGTTGAAAAATTTTTTCCCCCCTTTCCAAAAAAATTTTTTCATAGGATTTTTTAATTTCACATTTTTAAGGCAAAATGCCACAAACGGAAGGTTTTTTTTTTTTTTTCAAACATCCCCAGGGGGGTTTCCCCCCTAATTTGGGGATGTAACTTTACGGCTACTCCCCATAACTTAAAGCCTAAAAAAATATGGGACAATTAAGTCCCAACCCGGAAACCCTTTTAAAATTCAAAAACTCCCAAGGGGCCTCCCCAAGGGGGGACAAATGACATGCCTACCTCATTTCCCCCTTTTGGGGATGTTCTCCTTTTAGTTGGAAAAAGCCCATGCCCCCAAACCATTATTTTTTCCGGAGGGCCCATAACAAAATTTCAATACGGGAACTAAACATTACCTTAACCCTGGGAAATAAAAATTAAAATTTTTAATTTAAAAATTTAATTTTTATGTTTTTTTTTCTTTTCCCTGTTTACACATTGGTTTTTTGTTACCCCTTCCAAGGGGTTTTTTGGCGGTTCCTGTTTTTTGTCCCTCATGTTTAATTTTGACTATTTTTTTTTTGAAAATTTTTAAAACGATTACAAACCAACCTATTTCAAACGAAATAATTAAATTAAAAATTTTTATTTAAAAATTTTTTAAATTTTATCCTGTTTCCCTGGACCCTTTTCAAACTGGGCTTTGGGGGGCCCCCCATTACCATGGAGGGTTTTCCAAGGGGCCCCCCCTGCAGGGCGCCCCTTCAGGGGGCCCCCTATTTTTTCAGGGGAAAATGCCCGGATTTTGGAACCATACCTTATTTCCCAAAATTTTAATATTTGTATAAAACGTTTCCCGTATCTGAACCCCCCTTTAAGCCTAACATAAAAGTAATTTCGGTGGGGCCTTTATTTTTGCCCTGGGGTTTTTAATTTTGATGGCCTTAGGTCCTGAGTTGAGATGCCCACATTGGATTTTAAGGGTGGGGAAACCCCAAAAGGGGACATCTTGGGCACAAATATGATTTAAAAATTGGGGGCCCCTTTGGAGGGTCGGTTTTTTTTTCAAAAAGGGGTTTACGGGGTAAAATTGTTTCCCCTACACATTGGGACCTGGGTTTTCAAGGGAACTTTTGTTTGGGTATTTGCAATTTAAATTTACCCTGGGAACCAAAACGGGGAACCCCATGCTGATGCCGTGAATCATTTAATTCCCTGCCTTTGGGTTTGTTAAATTTGAGGGTTTTTTGGGCCAAAATGGGCCCCTTTTTTTCCCGGGGGGCCCTCCCTATTTGCGGGGGTTTTTCGCCCTTTGGGTAATTGATATTCATTTCCCCCTTTTTCCCGGGGGGGTTTTTGGGTCCCCCCCCGTTGCCCATGCTGGCCAGTTATGGGTCCCCTGTTTTTAAATTTTTGGCCCATTTGGGGGGTACATGTTTGGGGGTTTTCACTTTTAAACGGACCATAGTCATGGGGGTTTTACCGATGGTACAAACCCTGTTTTACCAACTCCTAAATTTTTTTGGGGTTTTATTTTGGGGCGGGGTTCCTCTGATTCCCAAACCCCTCTACCAGCTCCCAAAATTTTTTCTGCTCCACTGGCGCTTGGGATAATTTTTTGGGCCGGGTTTTTTGCCCTGTTTAATCCCCTTTTTTAAAACCCTTTTTTTTTTCCAAAGTCCCTACCTTTTTCAACCGCACCCCCTCCCCGTGGGCCCCCGGTTGGGTTTACAATTTCCATTTTTTCCTATTTGGGGAAAGTTTAGCTCCCATTGGATTTTAAAATGGGCACCAAACTTTAAAATTTTCCCCCCGGTCGGTTTTTGGCCCCATTTACTGTGTTTGAGGTATTTGGTTGGGATTAAACCCTACCTTTGTTCCCCATTTCCCTCTTTTTTTTTTCCCGGGGAACCCTATTTTTGGGATGCCCTATTTTCCATTTTGACATGTTCGGCTGAACCCTTCCCTGGGGGTGGTTTCCCAATTCCCCCAATAGGGTTAAAAATTTTTTCCCTTGCGTTTTATGACATTTTTTTTAAAACCCCTTTGGACAACCATGGTGATGTTTTGGGAAAAAAATGTGGAGGTCTTTTTTTTCCCCCGGTGTAACCCCTTTTAACTTTAATACAGATTTTTGGTTTGCTCATTTGGTTCTTTGGGGTTTTCTTTTTGGTTTTTTTTCCCACCTCCATTCATAACATCCCCACAGGTGCCATTTGGGGGGGTTTCCCCTGGCAAATTCTGGTAATGTTTGGGATGCGTTATTGGTTTGTTCCGGGCCCCGCAGCCCAACCCATTTTTACAATGCCCCGGGGATTCCATACTTTTGGCATTTTGGAATTTCAATCCCTTTTTTTTTTATTGTTTTGTCCCTAATGTCCTTTTTTGACTTTTGTATTGCCTGATTTTATTTTAAACCCGGGACTTTCCCCGTGTGCCCCGAAAGTCATATTCTCCAATCCTATTTTTGGGAAAGCCCAAAAAGGATTGGGTAAATGGGATAGGAACCCCGGTTAGATTTTGGAGTGTTCCTTGGAATCCCCATTTATTCAGTTTTGCCTTTTTTAAAAAATTGCATATTAATTACAAAACCTTTCGGCCCTTGCCCCTTGTTGTTTTGGTTTCCTGGCCTACATTTGTGTAAATGTTTTAAAACCCTGTTTGTTTACTTCCGATTTTAGTTATTTTTCCCTTTGACCCCCTCGGGCCCTGGTTTTTCATCATTAAAAGGGCATTTTTTAAACCATTGGGTGTTTTGCATTTGGTTGTAAAAAATTTTAAAAACTTCCCCTGTGTTTAATTGGGGCTTTTGGGAAAATTTAAAGGTTTTGGGGTTAGTTTTTTACATTTACTTTTTCTGTAAACCAATTTATTCTCTACCCCCCGGGGCTGTATTCGGAATACCTATTTTGGGGTTTTGTTAATTAAAGGGTTTTTTAATTTTTACCTTCCCTAAAAAAAAAAAAAAAAAAAAAAAAAAAAAAAAAAAAAAAAAAAAAAAAAAAAAAAAAAAAAAAAAAAAAAAAAAAAAAAAAAAAAAAAAAAAAAAAAAAAAAAAAAAAAAAAAAAAAAAAAAAAAACCCCCCCCCCCCCCCCCCCCCCCCCCCCCCCCCCCCCCCCCCCCCCCCCCCCCCCCCCCCCCCCCCCCCCCCCCCCCCCCCCCCCCCCCCCCCTTTTTAAAAAAAAACTTAAAAACCCCCCTTTTTTTTTTCTTTTTTTTTTAAAAGCTAAGTTTTTCAGGTTTTTAAACTTTTTTAAAAACAAAAAAAAAAATTTTTTTCCCCCCGGGGTTCAAATTGAAAAAGGCGGGCCCCCGTCCCGGGGCCCGTTTAAAGGGGGTTTTTTTTTTTTTTTTTTTTCTTTTTTTTTTTTTTTTTTTTTTTTTTTTTTTTTTTTTTTTTTTTTTTTTTTTTTTTTTTTTTTTTTTTTTTTTTTTTCTTCTTTTCTTTTTTTTTTTTTTTTTTTTTTTTTGGGGTGGGGGGGGGGGGGGGGGGGGGGGGGCGGGGGCCAGGGGGGGGGGGGGGGGGGGGGGGGGGGGGGGTGGGGGGGAAAAAAAAACCCACCCCCCCCACAAAAAAAAAAACCCCCCCCCCCCGGGGGGTTTTGGGGGGGAGGTGTCAACAGAATACTGCAAATGAAATAATTAAATTATTTCTCCAACATAGCACATCCATTTTTCTACTGAATAATATGACTATATAAAAACATGGATAGTTGGGTGTTAAATGCATATAAATGAATGGCTACCTATGATTTAGGATGTTGAGTTTAGGCCAGCAATGATTCTTTGAATCAACAGCATAGTATTAAACTATGAATTTATAAAACTATGACCATATTCTTTTTATGAAAGGTTATAGTTTTGTTTGTTTATTTTACCACTTATTTATACTCAAAACAGGAAACGTAGATCATGTTACAGAATGCTGCTTGAGACATTCACGTTACCTACTTTCTGACAAGATTGTCATAATATCTGGTATAATATTTGTGCTGGTATCTGGTCTGAATCAATAAAGCTGGCTTCAAGTATTGTCACTGAGCAAGGATGCCGAGCTTCTGTTAAGGGTACTCATAACTTTCCTATGATGATTTCACAAAATGATTAAAGGCTTCTTTGTCTCCACATAACTTAGACTCAAAAGGCCTATTGTCTAGACTGATTAGTCAGTATATCCTGTCCAGTGCTGTCATCATATATGAAACTTATTGGAAACATATTTTATATGAAAGTGGAGTTTGTGAGTAACATATGAGGATGTTTTGCATTGGTTTTGTGAAAACAATCTTGACTTCATGATGGAGACCAGGTTAGACTATTAATGTCCCCCAAAGTGTGCTTGTCATTACATCTGGGGTCTCAGTTATTTAGAGGGCTAGATGGGGTAGAGTCTGTGCAGTGTATGATTGCTTTTTACAGTTATACTTTACTGTAAAACACAATAATCTTCTCTGAAAACCATTCACTGGCACCTGTCATTCTACCTAGGAGTGATAACCTCTCATTTGGTGCTGATCTCTTGTCATCAAAATATAAGTTGACTATTTTTAACTTGCAGCGTACCCTTGCAAGATCACCTGCTTTTGAGCTGACCCAGTACAGTAAACTTATAAACATTCCCCGGGATTCATGAAGCTCGGGCGAAGGTCGGGCGTTAGGGCTTTGGCGCCAACCGCAGGCGGGCGCGTAAAATGGCTTTGCAGCAGTGCCAAAATGCATATTAATGAAGGCACTCTGTCACCAGCCACGCAGACAGGAAATGAGCACGAAAGTGCATAGGGTGTGTCGGCGCCACATGGAGGGCACATGGAATGTCAGCCGTCAACGGGGCAACCTAAAATGCTTGCATATATCAATTTGCCTCGCAATAGTAATCACACCTGTCAGTGTCCGTGATACGAAACGATGCAAAGCATGCAAAGACAGTTCTTGGTGAACAATAAAATTAAGAGGCAAACACAAAATGCACTGTAGGAATATCGAGTCTCCATCCTCGAACAAATGACATTAAAAACCGTAGGCACCAGATTCTAACGCAGTGTAGATAGTTATACCAAGTGAAAGCTTAAACGCAACATGTTAGCCGAAATACCAATAGCTACATCTAGCCCAATGGTCAGAGTTACCAGCTGTCCCACATTGTGAGGGGATAGTACACAGCCAAGCAGATGTGTCCATACCAAAACCATGATAAATGTAAATATCTAGCGACTTGTATGACAGAATTATATCCCAATAACGCATGTAATAGTCACATACAATAGGTATGTCCAGATGTAACATACCATGTGACAAGAAATAGAATAAGCAAGAAAACAAAACAGAAGGAGCATATAAACTGCTACAACAATAAGCCAACATGTAGGCAGAAAGGAAAAGTATTATCCATAGTGCTGACCGGGTGGGTATGGTTTTTGTCCTGTAAAATCAGATATGTGTCCGAATATATCCCCCATCCTGACATGATGGCGAAAAGGTGGCACCTTACCAATGGTCAGAGCAGTCGGCCAAAATCCGCCCCATATGCGTCCAAGTCAGCACTTTGTCAGGATGTGCTCACAGTTGAACGGGTATTACCCAAAACCAACCTATGCCATGAAAGTTAAGTATGGCCGTGGTACCTATAAAAGGTAGCGTGATGTACAGTATGTGGAATGTGAAACATGTTAGGGTAGTCCACACAACCATACAGGTACCTGACATATGTAGTGTATGCAATGTGTTCCTTTGACTAGTCATGGGCCATCAACCAAAGAAGTGATGGATGATGTCAGGAATATGTGTGTGGGGGGGGTGGGTAATGGTATAATCCACAAAGGCGAGACTGTGTTGGATTCAGAATAGGTGAACTGGAGGTGTATGAGGGAGCAGTGGATGAATCAGAAAGAAACACAAAGAACAAATATATACATCTGCAATACAACCTGACAGGACATAATGTAGAACACAATCACACAAACATATGAATATTAAAATGTGCGATACAAATGTACAGAAACATCACCGGCACATACCCACAGAATGGTCTGGATGGAACCGGCCCATTCAAATGCAACACACCTGGATGCATAATTGAATACCCATCATCCCCTCCACAGCACACAACCCACCCCCATACCTGAACGTCCACTAAATCCAGCCATACTCAGCCTACTAGCTTGACGCAGCCATATCTACACATAGTGACTACTACTCATATGTAGTAGGTAGTGTCACCCTAGGCAGTCTCAGGATTGCAAACTATGTATCCCTTGCATGTAAAACCCCATCACATTTTCGTAAAGCCAAAAGAATGGACGGTGTTGGTCTTGTTCAATTTTTGGATATCCCTCATGGGATAAGTAACCTGTGTAAACATCAGACTGGGTATCAGGACACGATGTCCAGTCCTGTAGACATCCGGACACAAGTTGAATGTGCAATAGTGGTGCACGAGACTGTCCAGCCCTAGATGGTCATGCAGAACTTACTACCAAGGATCAAACACCTGCCCATGATGCACGTTTCCCCACATGAATAATCGAGAGAATATATTGTACACATTCACATAGTGGCACTTGAAAATAGGGTGATTAAGGCACTGATGTAAACAGAGTACCTCCTGACCCACTCTGTGAGGGACAGTCACCGTTTGGGTAGGTGTGTCCTAACTATCAGTGATACAATGGCAAATGTCCTGTGATTGTAGGAAATAACTATGTACCATACTGCATGTAACAGTTGCCTAAAGCAGTCATGTCTGGATATAAAGACGTAATGAATTGCAAGAAACAGACTAAGCAACTAAAGTGCTAAAGGAATAGGCTCTCAGCTAGGAAAATAATGTATGTTCTAAACCCTGCACTGACCGTGGGTATGTGTTGGCCTAGACAATCTGGTGTCTCCAGAATATATCCCATCCTGTACATATGGAAATGTGGCAACCCTACCAATGGTCAGAGTATTCGCACAATAACTGGCCAGCCTCTGAATCACTCACAAAGCCAGGGACCTTTGGAGGAAAGGTGTTGAATAAGTATGACTAATGACAAGAATTAAGAGTAATAGACGCATTTAACTGCAGAAAATAAGTAGTAATACATATGTCTCCGAATCTGTCAACACGTTCCAAGTTAATAGTACTAATATTGTAGAAGTGTCCGTGATTGTCCCTGATTTGTCATTGCCTTGTCCCTGTCACTGTTGAAATTAGTCCCCGAGTATCACAGAGGTCCATACACATATGTACACCAACCAACTGTCACATTTGTTGATCTGTAGTGAATTCATAAGTGATATCCAGAATACTATTCATCGTATATATGAATGAATGAATGAAATAGTCAAATGTGAAGGGAAACACCAGTGGAAACACCCCCCCACCCTGTATCATGTAGTGGAACCACCCCCACCCTATATTATGTAGTGCCGACCTAATAATGTGGTCAGAGGTGCCCAAACCCCTGCGTCTGTAAACACAGGTAGAATGTTAAAATCGGGACCAACTCTGTCCATGTGCTACATCTGACATTTGAACAGGTACAGGGCAGTGCTGGTCACCAGTCGGACAAGCCTAAGCCCGGACCATCACATGAACATCCTGACAATCAAACACATGTATGTGCCAGGACTATAAGCATTGGAGTTCTGAATATCCTTGGGGTGAGCAGACAAGCAGCACGGGTCCAGAGCAGTAGGGAATAGGGAATGTCATATGTGTAGTACCGCAGTTTTCCCAGCAGGAGAATGGATGCCTGCTGTGTAAGTGAAGCGGTGAGGCATATGTTAGGGTAGCTATGAACCATGGGTATACATATAAATGAAGCAGAACACCAATAGTGTAGTGGTTAGAGCATCTGCCTAACATAAATGCATTCCCGGTTCAAGTACGACTATAACACATATCACTTTCTTGTGTAATGGATGCCTCTGTGCTGTAAAGCCAACATTTAAACACGTAAAGGTGAACGTGTGTTTCGCATGGGGACGTTAACCGGATTCCATCAATCAAAGTGGAACTGTCATAATGAATAAGGCACACCTAAGCACAAAGACGTGGCAGTAAACATATGTAACTCACAATAAGGATATGCAAGTGCTTCATGCTGCTGTGTAAGCAGCTTCCAGCATAAGAAATGTATGTTGTTTTGTTCATATGTAACTTATATATGTATATATAGCTATATAGATGTGTGTACAGATATATATCTACAGACATAAAATAAAGAAATACATGAAAAGAAATAACAATTAAATATATATATATATATATATATATATATATATATATATATATAGAATGAACACCTAAAGGAGAAAGCATACACATGGGTTGTGGTAAGAATCTAGGAGCAACTAAGGTATTATATCTGTGCTTGCAGTGTATGTCAGATAAAGCTGCCTAAGAGTGGAAGCTGAGCACCTCTATTCACCACTCCTTAGAGGCAGGGTCATACCATTGGGCATAATATCGTTGAACTGCTACGTCAATATTACACACAGATGGAATGTATTTCATGTTGTGACTACCTACACATGTATCCCACAAATGGCCATAATCCATAACACCAGGAAAGGCACGTATGTGTAAATAATACACGAGGTGGTACAAAATGTGTGTGAAATTCCCTAATGGTCTGGAGAGGGCAATGTGTAAAGGTGTGTCATGGCTGCAATATCATGTGGATAATGGCTGTTGCACGTGGAAACTCAACACGGGTGGGTTGGAGGAACTATGCCTATGCCATTATGGATACAGGTGTGCCAGGGTTGGTTGCGCCGGTTCCAATGGAGCCGCCCGCAGGTCAAAGCTAGTACGTGAGAAGCAATTCTCGTGCTAGAGCTGCCTCTGCGTGGAGACATGCTGTGAATGGGCATCCCATCGCTTGGGAAGGTTAAAGGCCAGCTGCTGGCAACCATGCACATAAAAGTCTATCAGCCAATCAGTAGCGACCGGGAGTCTCCAAGAGTGGTCAACCCCCTAACCGAAAAAGCAGAAAAGACACACAACAATATGCAGACATCAATATGTTGATCGCAGCATCCTCTGTAACACATGCACCCATTTATTGACATAAATAATATGAATGTGCACAGACACAAAACA